>NW_027627702.1:0-4948 GCF_034508935.2 Berghia stephanieae
AGAAAAAGGGGGGGGGGGGGGGGGGGGGGGGGGGGGGGGGGGGGGGGGGGGGGGGGGGGGGGGGGGGGGGGGGGGGGGGGGGGGGGGGTTTTTGGGTTTTTTTTTTTTTTGGTGATTTATATTGAAGGACTTTTTAATCTCTGTTACACCGGGGGTGCGCAAGCAATGAGGGTGTAAGGTTTGGGAATTTTTGGGGTCGATGTTTGAGGGATCGGGATTGTTTCTTTTAATGATGAGATAAAGGTGGGGGGTGTGGTGGTGTGGTGGGGTGGGGTGTGGGGTAGTGTGGTGACGACCACACGACGACGACGAAAAAATGATGATGAGATGATGAGATGACGATGGTGATGAAAGATGATGATGATGATGAATGATGATAAATGTGAATGAGATAAAAATTATGATGATGATGATATATGAATGTAATTATGAGCCAATTATTCAAGGAATTGTCTCAAAAGTTTTTTGATTTTTTTGTTTTTTTTTTTTCGCAGTAATGCTTTTACTAAATTTAATCCTAAAGGGTGCAATGTGGGAAAAGAGACAGAAGTGGGAAAAGACGGGGATACGAGAGAGAGAGAGAAAAAGGGGAGAGAGGGGAAAAGAGAAAAGGGGAAAAGAGAGAAAAAAGAAGAGAGAAGAAGAGAGAGAAAAGAAAAAATAGACAAAAAAACAAAAAAAGAGAGCAAGAAAAAGGAAAAAGAAAATAAAAAGAAGAGAGAAGAGGAAGAGAGAAAGGCAGAGTGGGAGAGATAAAGAGAGAAACAAAGAAGGTGGACAACAAAAATGCCCACCCCACTTTCTGAATGATATCATCATACATATAAAGAAAAGAAAAAAAAAAAGAAGAGAGAGAGAGGAGACAGAGAAAAAGAGAGGAAAAGAAGAGAGAGAAAGAGGCATGGAATAAGTAGTGGAAAAAATTATAAAAAGAAAAAACGGGGGCAGATTGATTGATAAATATTGATTTCAGCATTTTTCATTCAACAAATCTTAAAATTTAAAAAACACTGCAAGGTCCCCAACGCTAAAAACAGTATTAGTCGAGATTGAAAGCTAAAAGTCAAATTATACCCAAAACGGGTAAACTTTTATGAAGGCTTTTTGTTTTTTTGTTTTTTTTTTTGTCTTTCAAAAAAAACTACAGTTTAACCCTCCCCTTACCAAACCTCAGAAAAATGGTCACATTTGTTATTCGCTTTATACTTTAGTTCTTATTCAATTTATTCTGTAAATCACAATTATCTTTGTTTAATTAATAAGAAAAAAAAGATTTGTAAGAGCTTTTTTGTTTTTAAAAACAATTTTCTGCTGGGTAAGCCTTTCCCTTTGGGAAAATCAAAAATCACGAAGGGAGAGATTGAAACAAAAAAAATTTTTTAAAAATAAAATTCCTTTAAATTCATCATTTAAAGGGGGAAATTTTTCCCTTTTAAGGTCTATCCCAAGGGAAAAAAGGAATAACCAGCCGCAGGCGCGCCGCAAGGGGGCTGGGAGGAAACTTGCTCAAGGCCATGCAGCGCAGGATTTTCAAACCGGGTACCTTTGGGTTAAAAAACAAAGACCGACACGAGCCACGCGGGCCCCATTTTTTCTCCAAAAAAAAAACAATAAAAAAACACAAGACGATTTTTTTGGGTCAAAAAATTTTCGTTTTTCAGCACTTATCAACCCCCCATTATACCGTTTTGGGGTTTTGTCACAAATAGCCAATTAATAGACAAAATTGGGGGAGCAAAACTTTAAGATAAACCGAAAAGGGTGTTATGAAAACCAGCAGTCTCCACTCTTTGGGGTAGAGCACTGCTCCAAACGAAATGGCTGAGATTAATCCCGAGAAGTCGAATTTTGTTTTTCTTCCCCCCCACCCGAATGATTGGTAGCTGATCAGTTAAAATCTGACGAAGACTTTTTTTGAAGAAAAACTACTACCAAAGGGGTTTTTGTCCATTTCCGCTATAAAAAATTTGGGCCCCCTGGGGGCCCCATGGGTCTGAAGGACAACTTTTTAAAATCCTCTTTTTTCAAAAAAGGCCCCAGAAATCATTTTTAAAAATTATATAGGGCAAAACCATTTTCGCTATCTTTAAGAAACCCAAAAACCCCACTTTTCCCTCCATGTACCATCCACACCTAGCGAAATGGATAATATAACAAGTGCCCAAAACCCAAAGATACAATGCGGGGGAAGTTTTGGGAAAAAGACCTTCCCCACGCAGAGTAACAACAATAGACATTCCCATTTGGTCCCGAAGGGGAAAGGAAAAGAAAAAAAGAAAAGAAGAAAAGAAGAAAAAGAAGAAAAAGAAAAAAGAAGAAGAAAATAAGAAAAGAAGAAAGAAGAAAGAAAAGAAGAAGAAGAAGAAGAAAAGAAGAAAAGGGAAAAGAAAAGAAAAGAAAAGAAATGAAGAAGAAAAGAAAAGAAAAGAAAAGAAGAAGAAGAAAAAAGAAAAGAAAAAAGAAGAAAAAAGAAAAAAAAAGAAGAAGAAGAAAAGAAAAAGAAGAAAAAGAAGAAGAAAAGATCAATTTACCAAGGGTTTTTACCAACCAAAATAAAACAAAAACAAAAATCAATTTTTCCTGAAAAGCAAGGTAATAAAAGGTTTATGTCTCATGGCGAAGCGTTACGTGACCGAAAAAGTAATATGGTCACAGATTGAACCTCAAGATATTGGGGTTTTGTCTTTTTTTTTGCTATGAGTTGTGGGATACACTATGGTAGCGGGCGGTGGGGGGAAAAGGGGTTTTATTCGCTAATTTGGTTTTTTTTTTTTGTTTATTTTGTTGTTTTTTACTGTTATTTTTTTGTGTTGTTGTTGTTGTTTTTTTTATTTCGAGAGGTTTTTATTTTTTTTTTGTTGTTTTTGGTGGTGGTGTTTTGTTATATTTTGTAGTTACTTTTTTTAATTTTTTTTTTGTTTTCTTTTTTTTTCGGGGACTGTGGGAAGGGGGGGGGGTTCTTCTCTCTCTTGGGGTTTGGGGGGGGGGAGGGGGTGGGTTATTGTGGTTTTTAGGTTGTCTTAAATTTAATGGGGAAAAAAACCCCCCCTCCTTTCGAAATACACCACATCAGCAAACAATTTTATTCAATATTTGATTTAACGGTCCCAAGCAACGGCGGGCCCCTCGGGTTTCAAACAAAAAAAAATCTGTACTTTTTATTCCTTTTATGCGGGTTTAAAAATTTTAATGTCTTTTTCAAATTTAAAAGCAAAACATATCAATTTTAAAAAGGGGGGGTTTTTTCCCCCCTGGGTAACTTTTTTTTTCTCGTCGGGGAAAATTTTCAAAAGGGGGTCCGCCCTTTTTTTTTTTCCCATATTTAGGCCATTACCCCAAATTCCATTTTCCTAAACGAGGAGTGACGACATGACTGTTGAAGCTATTTGCTCCTTTTATTGTCTAATTTATATCTTTTTAGTGAAACAAATCACTAAAAAACTGTCAAAATATTAAACAAAGTGGGAAGTAGTCAACTTTGTTCCTTTTTTTTTAAAAAACAAGGTTAACACAGTTTGTTGATTAGTTAAAACCGTCTGGCGGAGTTGTATAAATTTTTGCTAAATGCTAGCATCACTTATAAATGCGTTTACAAATTAGCCACACGTGAAACACTTTGATCTGTCTTTATCCAAAATACGATAATTTCCTTCGGAATCACGTCCCACAAAAAACACTATTGTAAACCTTGACGTTTTTGATAGAAGGGAAAAGACGTACCAGGGCTTTGTTTTTTTGTTTTTTGCAATCCCGTTTGTGATAATTCTCACTAAAAATGTTTTTCACCAACTATAAACTTTTCAAGGTTACCATAGTTTTTTTTGTGTTTTTTTCCTTAAACTTCGGATGCAATGTTGAGCCCCTTCTTAGCCCCGCATACATCTATAAAATTTATGAGAAACTAATCATTAAAAAAAACAACAACCAAAAAAAAAAAAAACAAAACAAACAAACAAAAAAAAAGACCCAGTTTTCGTCAAATTCGTTCACACGATCCTTTCCATTTAAAAACCGATATTTTAAGCGGGGTTACAACATCGAAAGATTCAAACAGACTACATACCCACGAAAGAAAAACAAAAAAAACAAAAAAAAAAACAAATCATAATACAATGTCTAAATTTTTTCAACTTACCACACATTTCTTTTAAAAATGAAATTAAATTTTTTCTGCAATGACACACCCAAAAATTTATCGTTTATCGCCAGCACAACTAAAAAATACGATTGTAATGAAACGCTATATCTACTTCCGTTGTCTGTGAAGATTCACACAGGAAACTACTTTTTATTTCCCCCGTTAAAAAGCACGAGGAATTTGGTGCTTTTTCCCAAATGATTCAAAACTACTGGGGTCAAACTCTATCAAACCCATCACACAACGAGAAACTTCCTCTTTTTTTAAAGTGCCTTTTGTTTTTGTTTTTTTTTTTCTTCTTTCTTTTTGTTTTGCTGTTTTTTTTTTTTTTTTTTTTTTTTTTTTTTTTTTTTTCTATTATTTTTTTTGGGGGGGAAAGGGGGTTGTTTTCTCTTTGGGTTTTTTTGGTTTTTTTATTTTTTTTTTTTTTTTTGTTTTTGATTTTTTTTTTGTTTTTTTTGTTTCGCTTTGTTTTTTTTTTTTTTTTTTTTTGGGGGGGGGGGGGGGGAGGGGGGGGGGGGGGTTTTGTTTTAAATTTTTTTATATTTTTTTTTTTTTTGGGCCAAAAATTTTTTTTTTCATATTCCTAAAAAACATGTGATGACTCATCATCTCTTTTGTTATTTTTTTTAAAAACCCCAGTTGGTTAATTACTCCCACTGAAGGGCCCTCTAAGAAGCCAAAAATTGCCATCCGGAATATAACGGAACCAACACACAAAACTTTTGTAAAACAGAAAGTTTAAATCTGTTAATAAAACAGCTCATGACCATTACCAAAACGCGGATGGGAAAAAGCGGATGGGAAAAA
>NW_027627703.1:0-2500 GCF_034508935.2 Berghia stephanieae
TGAAAACCTGTTGCTTCAAATCATTTGTAAAATAAATGAAATTTGATGGACCCAACTTTTTGGAACATTCTTGACTCCTTTCTCCCAAAGGCGAAGAAACCATATTAATTTTTTTCACACCACATATTCTCTGTCCCTTTTTCTTGGAGTAACAACCCAAAATGGCTTAATGGGTAGAATAAAGAAAATGACACATAGGGGTTTCAAGAGATGTATCCTTTACAAATGTGACATTGTATCAATAATGTCTTCTTTACTTTTTATTGTGTTTCTCTTTCCTGGAGCAATTTAGAAGGTCACCTTTCGGGAAAAAATCTTGTACTCTTTTTTTGACAAGATCGGGAAAATTTTTGGAGGCATTTGACGTCGTTTCCAAAATTTTCCAAGAGTTTAATTTTTGAGAGTTTTACCAGCTCCCAAATGTTTCACGGTTTTGGGACATGTGCCTTCTGTTCCTCAAATGTTTGAGTCTTATGGGAGTGCAAAAGATATTGTAATTTCTTTTCATAAATTTTTGCCCCCTTTTTTTTTTTTTTTGCTGCTATCTTTCAAAAATTTTCTAGTTTTGATCGGAGTGTCAACAGAAGTTTGTGTTTTTTAATGACCTGTCCAAGCGCTTTTTGTACTTTTTGGATTTCTTTTTCGAATGAGAAAGAGAGGAGAACAGCCTGTTTAAGTGGCTTGATATCTTTGACGAGAGACATAATGGGATGGAGATTTTGAGTGTGAGATGGAGTGTAACTCAGATCAAGATTTTGCTTTTTCCCGGGTTAGTAGTGTTGTTTTGATAACTTTTTATCCAATTCTTTCTCTGTTTGCGTTGTTCCTTGTGTCTTATCTTTTATGGATTTTTCTTTCCACTCGATTTGCCCGCTCTGGTATTTGTCTTTTTTCTTTTTAAGACAAACAGCACGTCGAATAAGATCTTCATCACGTCTTTGACGTAAATTCGTTGCTCTCCGGCTGACGTCATGGCTTGTTTGGCCTTTATGAAGAAAACAAAATATAACAATCGTTACAACAAGGCTATGAACCTTGAAAATGAACATAATATCAAGTGCCATTTCGCCACCCTTATTCCTGTTACAAAACAAGGTGTAACAAAATTAAAGTCAAGAAACAAACAAGACTATTATGTGATACAATGTCACATTTGTACAAGCGATACCGGACGTTAAAATCATAGTAATAATCTAAAATGTATCTGAGCCTAACAGGCAACAAACTATGTTTGGACATTAGGCATTTGGTATTGGCAAGGTAACTTTGCACTAAAATCTTCAGCAATGGAAGAAATGAATATGTATACAATAAAAATTGTTTTTAATGGTAACCATGTGGAGACGCCGTGGCCGAGTGGTTACCGAAAGGGACTCCCGACTTGGAGGTAACAGGTTCGAAAATCTTCACAACCATAGAGTGGTTTCCTTAATCAAGGAAATTAATTCGGGTTGCTTCACTTTGCTTCACCCAGGTGTATATTATGGTACCAGTGCTACTGGGGAATGAAATTTTTGCTATTGACCAACGTCGTAATTAAGTTAAATGTCTGTTTCATGCTACAGAAACAGGGATAAGCTCCGATCTATGGGCCATTATGCTCCAAAGGACTTAGTTACAATAAAACGTGTGTTTTCATTTTATGAAAGTTCACATTCCTCATTCCTGTTACTCATTCCTGTTATGTTTTCCTCATTCCTGTTACAATCCCTCATTCCTGTTACAAAACAAGGTGTAACAGGAATGAGTGTAACAGGGATGAGTTTATCGCGCTTCGATTCATACTATTCCTAAAATATGCTTTACATCCAACATTAAAGTATGACTATTATTTAGAGCCTTAAAAAAGCTATATACTGATACTTATTATTTTTGATTCAATTTCTAATTTAAATAACAAGCCCTGGTAACAGGAATGAGGTCATGGTCTAATGTTGAACATTACTCACCATTCTTGAAGTTGTTTTGATCTGGAAATCACACTGGATGAAAAAACCATGTGTTTGTAGTTTCGGCCATGATGGAAAAGAGGTATCTACGGCGATAAAACATTGTTAGTTGCACTTCTATTGTTTAGAGGATTTTAATTGGTTAATTTTCACTGCCGTTACAGGAATGAGTAACCCCCTTGGGGACAAACTTCAGTAATATATAATAAATTTTTTAAAAGTCTGATTGTTACAAACTTTTATGAGGATGTTAGAAATGGCAATTTGCATCAGCTGAATTCATATATGTATACAACAAGACACTCCATTTTGTTAAGAATTCGACTTCTAGCCATCATGCAAAAAAAGGACAGGGTATTTTCCTCTACCCCCGTCAATACAATACGTCATATCTATCCTGAATCTCTCTCGATTTTTGTTTTTTATGTTTCATACAAGTTAGTAATGTGTAGTGAGAGTGTGTAAGCAAGTATTTGCTAACAATATAAAACATTAAATATGTCAAAGAGCCAATTATCGTCACAGGACAGGAATTTGGCAGTTTTTTTAAA
>NW_027627704.1:0-4944 GCF_034508935.2 Berghia stephanieae
GCCCCCCAATTTATTGCAAAAAAATTTTTCCCCCCTTTTGCCACATTTGGTTTTAAAATTTTTTTTGGTTTTTTTTTTTAAAATTAAAAAAAAATTTTTTTTAAAAGTTTTTTTAAAGAAAAACTAAAAATGATTTTTTTTAAAAGAGAAAGAAAGGAAAAACAAAAAAAAACCAAAAAAAATATCAAAAAATAATTTAAAAAAACAACCCAAAGCACAAAAAAAACGGGGATAATTTGAAAAAAAATTTATAATCCCAAATTTATAATAAAATTTAAATTCCCCATTTTTTTTTTTTTTAATTACTTCCAAGATGTTTTTTCCCTTTTTTTTATTTTTTATAATTTTTAGAACCCCCCAAAGAATTTTTAAGGATATTCCCCAAAAAAAAAGGAAAAAAAAGAAAAGGGAGAAAAGGAAACCGGAGAAAGGAAGAAAAAAAGGGGAAAAAATGAAATTTTTTAAAAAAAAAAGAAAGAAAAAAAAAAAAAAAAAAAAAAAAAAAAAAAAAAAAAAAAATAAAAAAAAAAAAAAAAAAAGAAAAAAAGAAAAAAAAGATTAGGGGAAAGAGGAAAAAAAGAAAAAAAAAAAAAAAAAAAAAAAAAAAAAAAAAAAAAAAAAAGAGAGAAAATAATAAAAATAATAAAAAAAAAAAAAAAAATAAAAAAAGAAGGAAGAAGAAGAAAAAAGAAGAAGAAGAAAAGAAGAAGAAGAAGAAAAAAAGAAGAAGAAAAGAAAAAGAAGAAGAAAAGAAAAAAAGAAGAAGAAGAAAAAAAAGAAAGAAGAAGAAGAAAAGAAGAAGAAAAAAAGAAGAAGAAGAAGAAAGAAGAAAAGAAAAAAAAGAAAAAGAAGAAAAAAGAAGAAGAAGAAAAGAAAAGAAGAAGAAGAAGAAGAAGAAGAAAAAAAAGAAGAAGAAGAAGAAGAAGAAGAAGAAGAAAAAAAAAGAAAAAAGAAAAAGAAGAAGAAGAAGAAGAAGAAAAGAAGAAGAAAAAAGAAAAAAAAGGAAAAGAAGAAAAAAAAAAGAAAAGAAAAAAGAAAAAGAAAAGAAGAAAAAGAAGAAGAAAAAAAAGAAGAAGAAGAAGAAAAAAAAAAGAAGAAGAAGAAGAAGAAAAAAAAAAGAAAAAAAAAAGAAGAAGAAGAAAAAAAAAGGAAGAAGAAAAAAAAAAAGAAGAAGAAGAAAGAAAGAAGAAGAAGAAAAAAAAAGAAGAAAAGAAGAAAAAGAAGAAGAAGAAGAAGAAAAGAAGAAGAGGAAAAAAGAAGAAGAAGAAGAAAAAAAAGAAGAAGAAAAGAAAAAAAGAAGAAAAAGAAGAAGAAGAAAGAAAAGAAAAGAAGAAGAAGAAGAAAAAAAAAGAAAAGAAGAAGAAGAGAAAAAGAAGAAGAAAAAAGAAAAGAAGAAAAAAAGGGAAAAAAGGGGTGGGGGGGGGGTGGGGGGGAAAAAAAAAAAAAAAAAAAGGGGGGGGGGGGCCCCCCCCCCCAAAAAAAAAAAAGGGAAAAATAAAAAAAAGGGGGGAAAAAAAGGGGGGGGGGGGAAAAAAAAACGGGGGGGGGGGGGGGGGGGGGGGGGCTTTTGCCCCCCCCAAAAAAATTTTTTCCCCAGCAAAAAAAAAAAAAGGAAAAAAAAAAAAATTTCTTTAAACTAATTATATTGAAATTTCCCCAAAAAAAAATTTTTTTCCCAGTAAATCACCAAAAAAAAAATAAAATTTAAAAAAAAACCCGCACCACAAATAAAAAATCGTCCCCTGGGCTCCCAACAAAAAATATAGTAACCCAAAAAAAACCAAACCCAAAAACAAACCCCTGCAAGGGGGGAAATTTTTAAAATTTGCCCAAGGGAAAAAAAAGCGAAATGCCGAAGCGGGGCTCGAACCCGGGGCATCCGGGTCACGGTGCAAGCCTTAACCCTCGGGCCCCTTCGCCCCCATTTTCACATAAGGGATCTACAAAATGCAACATAAATTATTGTAAAGTTTTTTATTTTGCGAAAAAAGTCCAATACGGGTTTACCTTTAAGCACTTTGATTTTTTTATTAATTTTAGCAATCCTCGAGCATCGCATTTGTTGTCTTTTCCAATTCGAGTACATACGCACCAAATCCGGGAAAAAACGGAGAGGAAGAGAGAGAGAGAGAGAGAGAGAGAGAGGAGAGCCGAAGAAAGAAGAAAAGAAAGAGAGAGAGAGAAAAAGAGAGAGAGAAAGAGAGAAATAGAAAAAAGAGAGAAGGGGCCCGAGAAAGAAGAGAGAGACAGGGAGAGAGAGAGAGCCAAGAAAGAGAAAAGAAAAGAGAGAGAGAGCCCAAAAAATAGGAAAAGAGAAGAGAGAGCCAAAAAAAGAGAGAAAGAAGAAAGGGGAGAGAGAGAGCCAGAAAAGAGAGAAAAAAGAAAGAAAGGGGAGAGAGGAGAGAGAGAGAGAGAGAGAGGGAAAATCATCACAAATTTTAAAAAAAAACTTTTCTTGATATAGTGGGCATCCACTTAACACGCTCAAAGGCTTTACAATGGTCCCCCGGGCCCAAAAGCAAAACTTAAAAGAAAACGACACGACGTTTTTGGAGATTTATAAAAATTTTTTTCAGACAGAGACAACGCTGTTTTAAAGGGCAGGTACCATTTTCAAGGGCTCAACAAGCACTCTCAGAGCGAAAAACCCAACCCAAGGCCTTCCCATCCGGAAGTGAGGTCCCCACATTGAGTCAAAATGTGACCAGGGCCACCTCATAAACGAAAATGGCGGAATGAACTGATCGTACCTTTGTTTACTTTAAAAATTAATAAATTACCACTATTTATGTAATTCCCTTCTTTTGTTTCAACAATGGGTATAATTTTGGGGGCCCCGTTTACAAAAAAAAACAAGAACTATTATCATCATCATCATCACATCACATCACATTATTATTATTATTATTATTATTTTAAAATTTTTAATTTTTATTATTATTATTATTATTATTTATTTTTTATCGTTTTTGCTGTTGTAATTTTTGTGGATTAACATTGTTTTTTTTTCTGTGGGTTTTTAATGGGGTCGTTTTTTTTTTTGGGTTCCAAAATCATTGTTCTCTTTTTTTTTTCTCACTCTCATGTATTTTGTCATAAATTTGTATGAATTATTGGGGAAAACTAAGATTTTAATAAACTTTGAAACTTAATCGGGTCACTGGGACTGTAACGACGTAATAAAAAGGTATTTGGGAAAGGGGAAAAAATTAAGTAAAAATTTTTAAACCATCTTTTTGTCTGTGTTGTTCCCCTTTACTCTTAACTTTTCAATGCTTTTGCACAAAAACAAGGATATCAAAAACACTCGCCCAAGGGAAATTGGGATTTCTTTCACTACCAATGAAATGGAACCGGGTTTTTAGTTTAATCATACTTTTTGTTTCCCCTTGGCTGCTTTTTGGGTGGATAACACTCGCCTTCGACCGGAAGGTCCGTAAACGAGTCCCGATCTCTGAGGGGGGCAGTCGAGTCCTTGGGAAAAGGTTCTATATTCACATTATCCCACATCTTTAGGGTTAACTCTCTCCTTTCCGCTATAGATATTTTAGATGACGCACTCAGGCCTTTATTATTTTTTTTTTTCCCACCGCGTTGTGATTGTTCTCACTGAACTGTATTAACCAGACAAAAAACGTTCATTTTCACAAGTTTGTGTTTTGGTCCTTTTAACTTCCGGAGGCAATCAGTGAACTCCTTGGCCAAGCGCATCTATCTATGGGAAAATCGTCACATTCTTTGGGGGGGATACAACCAACATTTTTCTTATCCAAATTTCTTTTTCCTCATAAATTTTAAGAAAATGAACAGTGTGTTGTAGAGCATGTTTACTAAAAGGGGCAAGAACTTTCTGCTATTGTGTTTGAGTGATAAAAAATATATTTTTGTGTTTTTTGGGTGTAAATTTTTTGGGGAAAACCGAAAGGGGTTGGGTAGGAGAGATAAAAAGCCTTGGGGCCTCGAGCTAAGGGCATCCACCAACATTTTCATTTTTTTGCGATCTGCTGCTTTTGCGGTGGCTGATTCCATACTCGGTTTAAAATGAGTACTTGGCCGTAAACAGCATTGTCTCCGCGGGGAAAAAATTTTAAGTATCGACTGACAGCGACGTGTCAGCTTCAGTTAAGTTTGCGTGTTGTGACGAATTTCGGGTCAAAAAAAAAAAACATCAAATAATGGAAACCCAAAAAGGGTGGGTGAACAAATCATGGGAAATCAATAAGAGTTCGAAGAGACGTCACTCAGGGCTTTTGTTATTGTTTTTTTGGCCATCCGGTTTATGAGAAAACCACTGAACTTTTTCAACCCGACAAAACGTTTTATGGAGACACAAAAGTTTTGTGTGTTGGTCATTTATACTTCCGGATGGCAATGTTTTGGGGTTCTTACCCAAAGGGAACTACATTTGATGTAATATTAATATATCGAGAATGCGCGAACATTTTCTACATGTTAAGTGTACTTTTGGGTAGGTGCTACTTGGGAAAAGCTTATGGGATTTTTTAATAATAATAATAATAATAAAAATAAAAAAAAAATAATAATAATAATAATAAAATAATAAAATAATAAAAAATAAAAATAAAAATAACAAAAAATAATAATAAATTTTTAAAGTTCATTTATGCTATAATAAGATTTTCCCTCTTGAGTTTCGAAAAACTCCCCACCGGCAAAATCAAGGATGGAGCGAACCCGTCGACAAAACATTGATCACAAAACAAACGACAACCACCCTAAGAAAAAACACGAAATTTAAAATTTCCCTTGTATAATTTTATAATTTTGTGTAATCATTGATTTATGGAGGTGTACAAAATAATAATCATAATAAAATAATAATAATAATAATAATAATAAAATAATAATAAAAAATAATAATAATAATAATAATAAAATAAAATAATAAAATAATAATAATAATAAAAAAAATAAAATAATAAT
>NW_027627705.1:0-4942 GCF_034508935.2 Berghia stephanieae
GAAAAAAAAAATTTTGAAACTCCAAAATTTACTTTCTAAAAATTGTGAAAAACTCGAAAGAGCCAAAACGGACTCTTTTAAGCAAAAAAATTGAGATTTTTCCTTTTTGGAAAAAACGGAAATTTTTAAAAAATCGCAAATTTACCGAAAAAAAAAGTGAAAAAAAAAAACAAAAAACCCAAACTCCCAATTTTATTTTCAAACATTTTTTAACTCAAAATACGTTCAAAATCACTTTTCATGCAAAAATTGAAATTTCATCAGATTTTCGAAAATTCGGAAATTTGAAAAAATCGTCAATTTCCCCCATAAAACGTAGAAAAATCGAAAAATTCCAAAATCCAAAATTTTAATTTTTGATCATTGTAAAACTCTGAAGATGCCAAAGTCGACTATTTCAAAGCCAAAAATTGAAGATTTATCGATTGTCGAAAACTCGGAATTTGAAAAATCGTCAAATTCCCCCCCCCCCCCCCAAAAAAAAAAAACGTGAAAAAAATGAAAAATCTGGAAACTCCAAAATTCTACTTTCTAAACATTGTGATCCGAAAGATGCTCAAAACGGACTCTTTCATGCAAAAATTTGATGATTTTGTCATACTGTTGAAAACTCGGAAATTTAAAAAATCGTCAAATTTAACCCAAAAACGTGAAAAAAAAAAATCCAAATCCAATTATTTTTTAAATTGTAACTCAAGAGTCAAATCGACTTTCAGCAAATTGAAGATTCATCAGATGTCGAAATCGAAATTGAAAACGTCAAAATCCCTAAAAAAAGTGAAAAATGAAAAATTAAATCCAAAATTTATTTTACATTGTAAACCTAAATCTCAAGCGACTTTCAACAAATTGAATTTCAATGTGAAAATCGGAAATTGAAAAACCAAATTCACATAAAACGTGAAAAAAAAAATTTAAACCAAAATTATTTTACATTTAAACCGAAAGTCAAACGACTTTTCAGCAAAATTTAATTCATCAATTGTCGAAAACGGAAATTTGAAAATCGTCAAATTTCAAAAAAAAAACTAAAAAATGAAAAATCAAATCCAAAATTTATTTAACATGAATCTGAAGATGCCAAACGACTTTCACAAAAATTGAGATTTTTCAATGTGAAACTCGGAAATTGAAAAAATCTCAATTCCAAAAAAAGGAAAAAAAATAAACCGAAATCAATACTTTTTACTTGTGAACTAAAGCGCAAAGATCTTCATCAAATTGAATTTTCAATTGAAATCGAAATTTAAAAAATCGTCAAATTTCAAAAACGTAAAAAAAAATCAAATCCAAAATTTAATTAACATGTAACTCGAAACCAAATCGACTTTTCAAGCAAAATGAAGTTCATCATTGTCGAAAATCGAATTGAAAAATCGTCAAATTTCAAAAAAAACGTGAAAAAGAAAATTAAACCAAATTTATTTAACATGTAACTCGAAATCTCAAACGACTTCACAAAATTGAGATTTTCATTCGAAACTCGGAAATTTGAAAAATCGCAAATTACAAAAAAAACTGAAAAAATAAAAATCTAAACCCAATTATTTCAACATTGGGAACTCGAAAGTCAAAACGACTCTTTCACAAAATTGAGATTTCAATGTGAAATTTGGAAATTAAAAATCCAAATTACCAAAAACGTGAAAAATCAAAAATTAAATCCAAATTTTAAATTTTCAATGTAAACTCAAAGCTCAAAGGGCTTTTAGCAAAATTGAAATTCACAATTCAAAACCCAATTTGAAAAATCGTCAAATCCCCAAAAAAAAATGAAAAATAAAAAAAATCTTTCATGCAAAACTGAAATTTTATCAATTTTGGGGAAAAATTTGGAAAAATTTAAAATGTCAAAAATTTTACCATAAAACGTGGAAAAAAGGGGAAAATTCCAAAATCCAAAATTTTAAATTTTTTTCATTGTAAAACCTGAAATGTTTAAGTCGCATTTCAACCAAAAAATTTTTATCAATTTCGAAAAATCGAAATTTTAAAAAAACTCAAAAAAACCCCAAAAAAAAAAAACGTGCCAAAAAAAAGAAAATCTGGAAACTCCAAAATTTTTTCTAAAAATTGTGGAAACCGAAAGATGCCAAACGGGTCTTTTATACAAAAAACGATGTTTTGCCAACTGCAGAACTCGGAAAATTTTAAAAAAACGACAAAATTCACCGAATAAAAAAGTGAAAGAAATCAAAACTGTAAACACCTAATTTTATTTTTTCAACTTTTAAACCGAAAACGTTTAAAATCGACTCTTTTAGCAAAAATTTTAGGATTTCTCAATTGTCAAAATTTGGAAATTAAAAAAAACGTCAAAAATTTTACCATAAAACTGGGAAAAAACGAAAAAATTTAAAAACCAAATTTTTAATTTTTGATCATTGTAAAACTCTGAGAGCTCAAATCGACCTTTTTAAACAAAAAAATTAAGTTTCCCTCAGATTTTCGAAAACTCGGAAAATTTTAAAAAAAAACGTCAAATTCCCCCCCCCCCCCTCAAAAAAAAAAAAAAAAAGTGAAAAAAATAAAAATCTGGAAACTCCAAAATTTTTATTTTTAAAAAATTGTGAATCCGAAAAAATGCCAAAACGGACTTTTCACAAAAATTTGATGATTTTTTCATACTGTTGAAAACTCGGAAATTTGAAAAAATCGTCAAATTTAACTGAAAAAAAACGTGAAAAAAATCAAAAATCTCTAAACTCCTGAATTATCATTTTTTCAACCCTTGTGAAAACTCGAAAGACGTTCTAAACGACTTTTTCATGCAAACTTCGAAGATTTCATCAGATTTGTCGAAAAATTTGGGGAAATTTGAAAAAACGTCAAAATTTCACCATAAAACGTGGAAAATGGAAAAATCCAAAATCCAAAATTTTAATTTTTGATCATTGTAAAACTCTGAAGATGCTCAAAGTCGACTATTCAAGCAAAAAATTGAAGATTTATCCGATTGTCGAAAACTCGGAAATTTGAAAAAATCGTCAAATTTCCCCCCCCCCCCCCCCAAAAAAAAAAAAACGTGAAAAAAATGAAAAATCTGGAAACTCCAAAATTCTACTTTCTAAACATTGGAATCTCGAAAGATGCTCAAAACGGACTTTCATGCAAAAATTTGATGATTTTGTCATATGTTGAAAACTCGGAATTTGAAAAAATCGTCAAATTTACCGAAAAAAAAACGTGAAAAAAACAAAAATCGTAAAAATCCTAAAGTATCATTTTTCAAACCCCCGTGAAACTCGAAAGAAAGTTCAAAATGACTCTTTCATGCAAAACTTCGAAATTTCATCAGATTATCGAAAATTCGGAAATTTGAAAAAATCGTCAAAATTTCACCATAATACGTGGAAAAATGGAAAAATTCCAAAATCCAAAATTTTAATTTTTGATCATTGTAAAACTCTGAATATGCTCAAAGTCGACTATTTCAAGCAAAAAATTGAAGATTTCATCAGATTGTCGAAAACTCGGAAATTTGAAAAAATCGTCAAATTCCCCCCCCCCCTAAAAAAAAAACGTGAAAAAATAAATCTGAAACTCCAAATTCTAAATTTTTTAAAAAATTGGAATCTCGAAAGTGCTCAAAACGGACTCTTTCATGCAAAAATTGATGATTTTGTCAACTGTTGAAAACTTCGGAAATTTGAAAAAAACGTCAAATTTAACCGAAAAAAAAAAGGAAAAAAAAACAAAAATCTTAAAAATCCTAATTATCATTTTCAACTTTTGGGAAAATCGAAAGAAATTCAAAATCGACTCTTCATGCAAAACTTCGAAAAATTTCATCAATTTCGGAAAATTCAAAAATTTTAAAAAATCGTAAAAATTTCACCAAAAACGTGGAAAAAGGAAAAATTAAAAAAATAAAAAATTTAAAATTTTTGATCATTGTAAAACTCGAAAATGCCAAAGTCGACATTTCAACAAAAATTTAAGATTTATCAGATTGTCGAAAAAATCGGAAATTTGAAAAAATCGCAATTCCCCCCCCCCCCCCCCCCCCCCTCAAAAAAAAAAAAACGGAAAAAAATGAAAAATCTGGGAAAATCCAAAATTCTACTTTTTTTAAAAATTGGAAACCGAAAGTGCCAAACGGACTCTTTATCAAAAATTTGAGATTTTTTTCATACGTTAAAACCGGAAATTTTAAAAAATCCAATTTAACCAAAAAAAAACGGGAAAAAAATCAAAAACGTCACCTAAATTTTCATTTTTAACAATGGAAACCGAAAGACTTTTAAAAACGATCTTTTACAAAAATTGAAATTTTTATCAGATTTCGAAAATTCGGAAATTGAAAAAACTCAAAAATTCACCAAAAACAAAATGGAAAAAACCAAAACCAAAATTTTTAATTTTTATCATTGTAAACTCGAAGTGCTCAAATCGACTATTTCAAGCAAAAAATTTAAGATTTCATCAGATTGTAAAAAAATCGAAATTTAAAACGTCAAAAATTTCCCCCCCCCCCCCCCAAAAAAAAAAAATGAAAAAAAAAAAAACGGAAATCCAAAAATTTAATTTTAACATTGGAACCGAAAGACCAAAACACCTTTCACAAAAATTCGAAGATTTTTCCCAAGCCCGAAAATCGGAAAATTTAAAAAAAAAATCAAAAATTAAACCAAAAAAACGGGGGAAAAAAAACAAAAAATCAAAAAACCAAAATTTAAAATTTTAACTTTTTAAAAACCGAAAAGTTTTAAAAATCGACCTTTTTAAGCAAAATGAAGATTTAACAATGTCGAAAAATCGGAAATTGAAAAAAAAGTCAAAAAATTTCACCAAAAAAAAAAGTGAAAAATGAAAAAAAAATCCAAAATTTTTTTTTAAAAATTTAAAAAACGAAAAATGCTCAAAAACGACTTTTTGCAAAAAAGAAGATTTTTCAATGTGAAAACCGGAATTTTGAAAAAATTTGTCAAATTTCCCCCCC
>NW_027627706.1:0-4942 GCF_034508935.2 Berghia stephanieae
TAAATAACAAATTTTTTAAAATTTTGAAAAAAAAAAAAATAATAATAATAATAATGAATATAATAATAATAAAAGTAAAATAATAATAATAATATATAATAATAATAATAATAATAAAATAATAATAATAATAATAATAATAATAATAATAATAATAATAATAATAATAATAATAAATAATAATAATAATAATAATAATAATAATGATAAGGAAGAAGAAGAAAGAAGAAGAAGAAGAAGAAGAGAAAGAAGAAGAAGAAGAAATGAAGAAGAAGAAGAAGAAGAAGAAGAAAGAAGAAGAAGAAAAGAAGAAGAAGAAAAGAAAGAAGAAGAAGAAGAAGAAGAAGAAGAAGAAAGAGAATAAGAAAGAAGAAGAAGGAGGAGGGAGGGAGGAGGGGGAGGAGGAGGAGGAGGAGACGACGACGACGACGATGAACATAGAAGAGGAGGAGGAAGAAGAAAAGTGGTGGTGGTGGTGGGAGAAGAAGGTGAAAGCGATAATGAGACATCAATCAGCCATAACAGCATAGCGGTATATAATATATAATATAATATAATATAATATATAACTATATATATATATATATATATATAATATATATATATATATATATAATATATATATAATATATACAGTTACGGTCGAGTGACTGAAGCCAGCCCCTGTAGCAACGCCTTTACCCTGCCATAACGGGATAAATACATCCACCACACCACTTATATCGAACTCTTACCGATCTTACAAACGATTTCCTTACAATTTAGGCAGAAAACTTTTAATTTATAACTATAATTATAATCCTTCCATTAAAATGTCACCAGTGTGTCAAATAACTTCGTAAACAAAAACAAAAACCACAAAAACAAAAACAAACAAACAACAACAAAAATCCAAAACAAAAAAAACACTACTTAGTCTCGTGTTGAAGAATTTTTGAAAACCCTCTCAGCAGTGAGTTGGTTTATTATTTTTTTT
This sequence comes from Berghia stephanieae, assembly GCF_034508935.2. Taxonomy (NCBI): domain Eukaryota; kingdom Metazoa; phylum Mollusca; class Gastropoda; order Nudibranchia; family Aeolidiidae; genus Berghia; species Berghia stephanieae. The sequence goes on from NW_027627706.1 coordinate 977, forward strand.
TTTTTTGGTTTTTTTTTTTTTTTTTGGGGGGGGGGGGGAGGTTGTGTTTTTTTTTTTTGTTGGTGTTTTTTGTTTGTTGTTGTTATTTTTCCAAAAAATCTTGACTTCACTAGACTCGCTCTCATTTCCTTGACCGTGTGAAGCGAGTGCCTATCTGAATATCCGGTGACCCAGAACTAATCAAGATGTTTTTTGGATTAAAGTTTTTACTTTGATAAGTCAAAAGTCGTTTTAAAACGGATGGGTTGAAGAGTAACGGTTTGTTTTGTTTTTGTTGTTTTGTCCAGCTTGTCAAATTGTGTTTTGTCATGGCATGAGTCTGCGCGTTCTCGTTCCAGAATCTTTTTTCTTATCTTGATCAAATATTAGGCAGATTACCTTGCCCTCAGCGGTGTGGACGCTTTGGTGGGGCGAAATTAATGCCACTTTGTGTTAATGTCTGGGTGTGTGTGTTGTGTGTGTGTGGTGTGTGTGTGTTGTGTGAGGGGTGAGGGGTGGATGGGTGTTGGTGGGTGGATGATATGCCGATACATGATCGATCTACTGGATATGGCTGACCTTTCAACTTTCAGTAGCGGCGATGGTTCTGATGGTGATTTATTGACTGATAATGTTGGTGGTGGTGACATCGGTGGTGGTGGTTGGGTGAAACAGGTGTGGTGGTGACATCGTTGTGGTTGGGTGGTGATTGTGGTGGTGGTGATTGGGCGATAGTGGTGTGATGGTGGTTGTGGTTGTGACGGAGGTATAATTGGTGTGGTTGTAGTTTATGTGATGGCATTGGTGATAGTGTGGTTGTAGTATAATGGTGGCATTGATGGTGGTGTTGTGTTGATGCGTTGGTGATGATGGTGGTGGTTGGTGATAGTGGTGGTTGTAGTAATATATGGTGGCATTGATGGTGTGTTGTGTTGATGGCGATGGTTGTAGTATATATGGGTGGCATTGATGGTGGTGTTGTGTTGATGGCGATGGTGTTGATGGCGATGGTTGATGATGGTGGTGGTTGTAGTATATATGGTGGCATTGATGGTGGTGTTGTTTGATGGCGATGGTGTTGATGGCGATGGTGAGAGGTGGTGGTTGTAGTAAATATGGTGCATTGATGGTGGTGTTGTGTTGATGGCGATGTGATGATGGTGGTGGTTGTAGTATATATGGGGCATTGATGGTGGCGTTGTGTTTGATGGCGTTGGTGATGATGGGTGGGTTGGTGATAGTGGTGGTTGTAGTATATATGGTGGCATTGATGGTGGTGTTGTGTTGATGGTGATGGTGATGATGTGGTGGTTGTAGTGTATATGGTGCATTGATGGTGGTGTTGTGTTATGGCGTTGGTGATGATGGTGTGTTGGTGATAGTGGTGGTTGTAGTATATATGTGCATTGATGTGGTGTTGTGTTGATGGCGATGGTGATGATGGTGGTGGTTGGTGATAGTGGTGTTGTAGTATATATGGTGCATTGATGTGGTGTTGTGTTGATGGCGTTGGTGATGATGGTGGTGGTTGTAGTATATATGGTGGCAATTTGATGCCGGCAGAAGTCAATTAAATATACTTTAAGAAATTGAATTTTCGAATTGTTTGTCTCACCTTATCAAACATTGAAAAGTAACAAGTACTTAATGATTAAACACATATTAAAATATACGTAGTATTAATCATTTGTAAAGACATTTGGAGACCAGGGCTATTTATAGATTGAGAGCAGATCTAATCCAGGACAGTTTGAACACCATTTTCACATTGGACCCACTGTTGTTTTCTTTCCATGACTCTTTCAGCGTCTTATAGCCTATTTTACATTGTTTTCTCTTATAAAAGATCTGTTTTAAAGATACACGCTGAAAAGGAAGGATGGAGGGGATCGACGTGTACGTATATACAGGTCTGGCATCCGATCTCAATTATGGGCCTAGTTTAACATTGTTGTAATGACACAATTTTGCGTCACTTTTGAGATTTCCATTACAACAATGAGCCCATAAGGAATTGGGTTACTATCAGACGTTGGAGGGGTGAATGGGGAGTTGTGATACAAAAGTTATTGAATGATAAATTATGATTCCGTACCAAAAACAGTAAGATATCCAAATCAATGATTACTGGTATCGATACCTGATTGCCTGTAAATGATGAACTGATTCCCATCAAAACAAACTGGGGGCAGTTTTTGTTATTTTTATTTAGTATTATTTATTGGGGTTGGGGGGGGGGGGGGGGGGTTCTAAGATTGAGACTGAGTAGAAGAAGAGATTTTGCCAAATCCAACCAAGTGTAAAACGGTGCGTCAAATTGAAAATGAAAGCAGTGGAATCTTGTGATTCAGTCTTGGCGTGTCAAATACAAAAACCTACTCTTGGCCGGAAATGACAAAACAGATTTTTCTTCTTCTCCTTCTTTTTTTTTTTTTTTTGATCAGAAATACTTATAGCATTGGTTGGTTAATATGACATCAACATGTCCAAACAGTTATAAACGAAGGCCTTTCAGATATATTTTGTCGTTTTCAATGAATTCTCGTGTTTAAAATCATTTTCATCAAGTTGGCAGTTTAGGGAGCGTTCACATATTACGTCATCAGCTAGGGGGGGAGGGGGTCTACCAAATGTTGACATGAGTTGACATGGGGGAGGGAGGGGGTCAGACCCAAGATGATGTCATCAAAACATAGGCAAATTAAGCTTATTTCAAAGTTTGTTCCTTTCAAAACACTAAAGATAAATGCTATGATGAGTATGCCCATCTCCTCAGAAATAAGATGGGAAAGGGTATCACTCTCAAAAGGCGAACTTGCCCTAAATGTTCATTGTATCACTCCTCGATCACAGCAATGAAAGACCATTCACGAAATGCGGCATACAAGAAGAACAGCAAATGGGAGAAAGTGATGACGATGAAGATGAAATTGATGATACTATTTATAGTACATTGCCAGAGGTCCAAGGCAGAAACATTTTGAATCAATTAATTTATGTTTGGAAATTGAAACAGAAATTCATTCCACTAAAAGACTAATATGCTATAAAATAATTTGCCTCCTATACTATTTTAAATTACACTTTCTGAAATTTTTTAATAGCACTGCACCAAGTAGCCTAATTTAAATAATGTTTGTTAGATTTTATCTTTGCAAATTTAATTTTATGTCCCCATTGTATCGTAAAACATAAATTATCAACAGTTCTGAAATTAATAAAATGTCTGAATGTGTTTTATCAAACGTTGATAATCAATGTTTATGGTTGAAAAATAAATAATAAATATTGTGAAATTAAAGTTATCTTTTAGTTTTATTAAATTAGATGACGTCATCATCTGTTGGGGAGGGGGGGGGGGGGGTCAGGTCAATGAAGACAAGTGATGACTTGGGGAAGGGGGGGGGGGGGGTCTAAAAAGGGCAAATTTTTGATGACGTAATATGTGAACGCTCCCTTATCTGAATTTATATGATGTGTTTTTGGGAGGTAATTTCTGGCCAAAATCAAATGAGTTGTTTTTGTCTGTTTTTGTCAGACGTGGATGATCCGTTATGATTTTTGAATGGCATTCAAACCGTGTCTCGGATGAAAGAAGATTATTTAGATAAGGATTCTGACACGAGGAAACTTTCTACAGAAATTGAAAATGAGAAAAAATTCGATCTGAAAGAGATGATGAAGGAAAGCGATTTTAGATTGGTGTTGTTGGTGTGGTTGTCCTCTTTGTATTAATTGGGGGTGCTTTGAAAGAAAGAGAGAGAGAGAGAGAGGAGAGAGAGAGAGAGAGGAGAGAGAGAGAGAGAGAGATGAATAGATTGATAGATGGATAGATGATATATAGATATATAGAATATATAGATAGACAGACGATAGATGGATAGATAGATCGATCGGTAGATAATAGATAGATAGATAGATAGTTAATAGATAGATAATAGATATGATAGATAGAAATAACAGATAGTTAAGGAAAGAAGGAGGGAG
>NW_027627707.1:0-4943 GCF_034508935.2 Berghia stephanieae
TTTTCTTCTTTTTTCTTCTTCTTCTTCTTCTTCTTTTTTTTTTTTTTTTTTTTGCCCGACATTCGACATTATCTTAGAATGATCAAAGTATCTCAAATTGCCTTCATTAAATTCCATAGAAAAAGAGGTGATGTTATTTAAATGTATAAATATATATATATATATATATAATATATATATATATATATATATAGATGATATATATATATATATATAGATGGTCTTTTTCAAAATGTTGTTTGTTTTTAAGGGTTTTACGGCGCTTGCAACACATTAAGGTTATATCAGTCCCAAAAAAAAGGAAGAAAGGGGAAGTAAAAAAGTTATAAAATTACAATTAAAGCATCCAAGAGAAAGTAAGACAAAGGGAACTGGGAACAAATAGGGATCAGATGTAGATTCCAAGATCATCCCACCAATGTACTTAATTTGAGATCACCTAAAAGTCTCATCCAGACACAAGCACAGGCCCCAACTAAGAGGAATACACTCAAATGTTACCAATCATATAATATAATATGCAAACTAAACTAATACAATGCATAACAGAGAGATGATTTACAAGGAAAAAAATATCACCCTCCCAAAACAATAACTATGCATTTGACTGTTTCCCCTCCCAGCCAGGACCCGAAAGGCCAGGACAAAGCCAAGAAACCTCATTCCAAGACAAAGACAGAAAGCATGTTGGAAAACAGATATAAGGAGATAGAAGACACAGTATGTACCTCCCTGCCCGCAATGGGAGGTCAGGACCCCCACCCAGCATTTTCAAAAGAAATGTTCTCAATAAGAGAAAAGAAAGTGGTACTTGTATTTTTTAAAAAGAAGTGACAAATTGATCTTTATCATTAATGATCCAAGAGCTGCGGCATTGGTCACTTCTAACGGGACATGAAAAATTTACTAAAAGTGCGTATTATCGAGGATTTCAATTTTGAGCTCAGATTTCCAAAATCGACTTTTTGATAATTTTAACTTGTTAAATATCTGCGGTTTTCAAGGTTACACAAATCAATACATTATACACCAAAGGAAAAATAATTTTGTCTAGTTTCCAAATAGTAGGGAATGTCATTGTATTTGTTACAACCAAAGCGATCGTCTAGTTTCTTTTGTAAAAGACTAACATACACGGCAACAAAAGTTGAAAGGGAAAATTTTACTTTAAAAAAAAATAGATATCTTGATAGATAACTACGATTCAGGACTATGCATTTTTATGTATTAAATATCGAATAATTTGAAACGGCGATTTGTACCTAAATTGTCAAATTTTTCCATGAATTTTGGTTTTGCAACTTCAAAAATAAATGTTATCGCTGCAAAAAGTTACAAAAAGCATTTAAAGGTTAGATCTTTAACGACATGGTACAAACGAAACGATGTGCGCCCCTATTCCACAGCAATGCAAGGGGCAGGCTTTAGGATCGCAATAATTCTAACGAATAGTTTAAAAAGGAAAAGCTTGTATAATCTTCTTTCCACGCTCCGGTCTTTCTTCCGTATCGGCCTTCGTTATCTCTTCTGCCAGCCAAATTTGCTTCTATCTTTCTCAATTATTTGATGGCGATTGACGTCCCTAAGGTGTTCTCGTTTTATTATTCAAAAAAAGAGATACAGGGAGAATTAGCTTTTGGATCCACATATGGTTGAATAATATACTATTCAAATTTTGAATATTGTGCAACTATCTTGATCTAATGCTAAACTGCGTCTGTGTATCTTTATTTGGTTGTCCTTTTTTACGGTTTAAGAATTTTGAACATTTTCTTGTTTTTAAAACAACAATAGTGACATTATTATTTATTTTATTTACTTGATTAAAATAGCAAACGTTCGTGTCGCTCTCTTTGTCTTTGCATAATCTCCCTTTCTGTGAATTTTTATTGTTTATATTTAGAAATTTTAAAGTATAGATTAATTTATTTAGCGCTGATGAATTTCTCGTCGCTTTACAAATTTGATTTTGCCTCCAACGATGAAACAACGTAAATTTAACACAGACTGACTCATGCAACAGCTTTAAACATGTAGAATTTACAGCAGGGGGCATCCGAATATAATGTTCGTCCCCGAATAGCGAGGGGAAAATGTTTTAAATGATTTTTGTTTGTTTTTTTAATGAGGACTTCAATTTTTTAGGAGATAGAACAATTTTTAATCGGTACCATTGCCTTTTACAATGTATAATTTTCAGGCTACCGTCATTTTTTCTAATGTTTTACCTGACAAACACCTTTTCATTCATTTTTGGGCCCAAAAAATGTCAATTGATTGATTAAAATGACCATAAACTTGTAAAAATGCATTACATGTTTGGGTCATCTTAATCATCGACACACTATAACGAAGTAAAAGTTTTCTTTTGTATAATGAGAAAAGGGTTTTCTTATCATTGTACGACTGTTTGGTTTCCTTTTGGGCTAATAGTTTCAGCAAAGATTTAAAACGATTAGATATAAGGGCCTAGGATAAGGTAAGGAAACTATATGCAAATGGATAAGAGAAAAAGGGAATTTGAAAAAATGCAGGTCCCTGGCTTACAAAGCGAACAGATTTATAGTAACCTGCAAATTTGTATGCGACAGATAGGCAGATAAGTTGTGACGTCACATCTTCTACTCTTCCGGTTTCAAATTCCTTTGATGTATGCATGTAGCCAAACCTCGGAAGACTAATGTTTAAACCATGCTAAATATTGAATCATCAGGGCATAACTATTTTAGGAGACATTTTCTTAAGATTGCGGAGTAAAATTACCGAGGATTGAGAATCTTTATTACGACCGCGTATATTTAGACAGAAAATAAGATACCATCACCCCGGAACCAGAAGATCAATTCAAAACATATGTTACTATCCTCCGGAGGAGTGGTTTTACCCTTTCAGTGAGATTGGAGCCATACGTTTGTTCTTTTTTACGAGACTACTTTTGCCTTCAATAATAATATTGAGCAGGGGTTTTCGAGAGAAAACAGAAAAACAGGTGCTGTCTTTATAGACTATCAGCGGCGTACGATACGGTCTGGTGCGAAGGTTGATGGCCCCAAACTTGCAAAAATCATAAGTTGCAAAAAGACCTTGAAGTTGTTCTCTTCGATCTTAGGGGAAAGGCAATTCCCCTCGCGCTGGGAGACGTCACGAGCAGAGAAAGGAAACTGAAGAATGGGGTCCCTCAGGGGGCCCGGTACTTGCTCCAATGTTTTTTAACGTTTTTCATTAGCGAATGCCGAACACTTCCTCCCTGAGGGGGATACGCAGACGACTGGGCACTCGTTATCAGAGTAAAGTGTGGACCCGTCTCGAGAGCGTACTCAGCGAGGACGTCACCAGACTCAAATCCTACTTTGACAAGTGGTACCTGAGATGAACACTTCAAAAACCGTGGCCACGGGATTTCACTTATGCAGTGGTTTGGGCACACCCGCAAACTGAATGTCCTAGTGGGGGACCACCCACTCCCATATGAGCCGCCCCCCAAAATTTGGGTGACGCTGGATCGCACCCTTTACCTATCGGGTGCATCTCAAAGGGGTTTTGCCCGGAAGATAGAGAAGCGGAATAGTCTTCTGAGGAAGCTGGCGGATCGACTTGGGGCGCTAGCCAAGCGCTCCTGAGAACGCCCCGCCCTGGCACGATGCTATTCAACCGGGGAGTATTGCGCTCCAGTGTGGGGTAGAAGCAGAAACGTTGTGAAGGTGGATGTAAAACTTCGCAAGTCGATGCACATAGTGTCGGGAACGCTAGCAACAACCCCTAGAGAATGGGGCCCGATAAAGGCAGCGATCCAGCCCCCCGATGTCCGGAGGGAAACGATTACGGGAAACTGCTGAAAAGATCAAAGAGAGAGGGAATGAGGATACCCCTCTCATGCGCAAAATTTGGACGGTGCCCCCGTTTCGAGCCGAAATAAGTCCCGCAAACCCCCGTACGCAGAATCCCTGACTACGGACAGAGCTGCACATACGAGATGGAAATCGGTTGGACGAATTCAATCCCTCGTGGGGGCGGGGACCTACACTCCTCTAAGCTTGGTGAGAAGTTGCCAGGCTTTTTATACCAGTAAGAGGAGACACTGGGGACTGCGAATCGGCTTTGGTCGAGGAGCTGCCTAACGGCAAGTGCGTTACATCGGTGGGGTCTAACTTCCTGTCCAATATGTTTCCCCGCTGTGGGCAAGAACCCAGACGGCAGAGCATCTAGTCGAAAGGTGTGTTTGGACGAATGCTACCAGGCGGTTTGCGACGGTGCACGAATGCGGACCGGACTTTGCTGATTTGGGGCGATCGTCATAACATAATATGTGAACCATAGAGGCTGCTGCTGCCTTCAATAAAATCTGAATCAGCATTTACTTTTACTTATTATAAACATTCTGTATATCAAATTAGAAAAGAAAAGAATTTTTAAAAATAATCCAAGGTTTTTGGGGTTTTACCAACGAAGAAACATGAGAATGAATCAATCATACCGACTTTTGTAATCATAATAATTGTTTATTATAACGTAATACACATAACACAGTTGAACTTGCATTAATGAAGAAAATAGCTTTAATCGGTACGTAGTAATGATACAAACACGTTTACTATCCAACATCAGTCCCTGGTCCTCGAGATGACGAGAATCTTTGTTGGCAGCAAAACCCGGTCTATTACGCGAAGAACGCCGTTAGTGGGTGACAAATCTTTCTCTGTCACTTTGGCATGGTTCACAAATATGTCGCCATCTATGTATTTATTGGATGAATAAATAAAACATCAAATATAATACATGATATCTTTTAAAACGGACCCTTTAGATCAAGATTAAACGTATCCAATTTCTACTTACCAGTAATAATTCATTGTATGAGAAAAATAAATATATCTAGTTACTAACTTTTAAATTTCACTTGGGTTTTGTTTTAAAAGTAATAAAAAAAATGAAAAAAACAACTT
>NW_027627708.1:0-4943 GCF_034508935.2 Berghia stephanieae
TGAGAGAAGCATTCACGCAAAAGCCTTGTTTGAGATGCAACAGTTTGGAGAATTAGTGACAGAAAGAGTATCGGACCTTGAGCGCCCCTGTGATACTTCCAAGCAACTGACAGGATGATGATGATGCACCTTCAATGATAACTTGCTGTGTTCTTGTGTCAGAAATGATGTAAGCCACTTGTGATACTACCTAACTTCCTATACCTAATTTTCTAATTTATACTGGAGCTTTTTGTACGGACTGCGTCAAATGCCTTGCTAAAGTCTAAGATGTTTAGGTCAGTTTGTATTTTGTTGTCAAAGATTTCATGAACTCATGCATAGTCACGCTTTCACATGGATGGCCGTTTTGAACCCATGTTGTAGAGGTGTTAATATATTGTTGGTTTCCAGGTGTTTCATTATATGATGGATAGGATATGTTCTAATATTATTTGGCCTACTGTAATATTGGATGGAATCCCTTGAGATAGTACGCATGCCAGGCAGATCACTTGTACCTTGCTTCTGGCAGCTAACGGACGGATATTTTATCTAGAATTTCATTCTAAATTATATTCTAATTCATCAGACTAATTTTGATCTATATATTTATTTAATTTGGATATATATTCTTGTGTAGTATTGTGTTACTAGAAATTAACCCTTTTGTGCGTTGATTCTACAACTATGAATCCTGTGTTTAACACAGATCTGGCTTGTGCCAGTGGTGACAATCAGACAAACAAAGATAAAGGTGTAACAGTTCTAATATTTTACTACAGACACATGTTAAGAGACAGACCTGCAGTTTGCTAGCATCAGATCGACTAAGATGTAAATTTAAACAGTCTCAAATAAACATGACCATTTTGCACTGATGGCACGGCCAGTAAAGGGTGGGATAACAATAATTATATCATCTTATCATTGCTTGCTTCATAATCATAAGATTCAGTGTGGAGTCTTATTTCTATAAGTTATAATAAGGTTTGTGTGTTTAGGTTCGTGTATGTGTGTGTGTGTGTGTTGTCCTCATCTGACCAATAATAATCTAATCGGATTACTACTGATAGCGTGTATTCACCAACATGGTTGTTGTTATCAGGGCATTTCTAATATTGCATATTGTAGGCTGGAAAGGGAAAGCATGCATAAGAAAAGGGTGTAATAAAGATAATAACCTTAATAAATGATTACAATAAAGTTGATGATATTGGTATATTGCCTTATTGGTGTCTCTTAGTCTTATGTATGGCGTTGGTTGCAGGCTCTGTACCTTGACTTATCTCGTGATCAAGCAGCAATGAATGTTGACACTGTCATGAATGGTGACAATGATTTCATCTTCCTGTTTCCTAAAAGTTTAAAAAGTACAATGTATTATACGTACCATACAATTCTCTCCAAAATAAAAAAAAAATACAAAAGAAAACAAACTAAAAAGCAAAACCAGACCCAACCCCCCACCCCCCCCCCCCCCCCTCCCCCGAAAAACAAAATAACTCAAGAACAACCCACCCACCAAGAAAATTAAAACCCCCCCCCCCCCCCCCCCCCCCCCCCCCCAAAAAATAAAAACAAACCCAACTCCTTCTAAATAGCAAGCGATTGAATGATAACAACCTGGAGGGAGGTGAAGTGTGAAGAATTCATTGCACATTGACCCAGGCGGTCAAGGATTCGAGACCCCCTTCAGGCACTTTGGGTTCTTTTTCTTTCCTTTTGGTAAGATTATTAATGGCTGATTTGCTCACTTGAACAACGTGGGCGATTCTTTTGACATCAGACACTTGTCTAAGAATTAATCTATAACATAACATAACATATGGTTAGGGCTAATAAAATCCCTGAATGCCCTTAATATCAATAGTAATGCCATACACATCTATTGATTAAGATTACAATAATGATACACGTGGTAAAGATAGTATTTCAACTTAAATACTCATGTTTATGTGGTGTACAAACATATATCTTTAACCAAAGCACACACACACACGCAAATAGAAGATAACCATAATAATATAATAATGCACATACAAGATTGAAAGCCATGTCAACAGCAGTGCGAAAAAGTATTATTCATCATACATAAACTCCCATCATATAATTCCCTGTCTACTAACACCTTGAAATAAAAATATGGTTTTATCAAGATTTAATAAAGGTTCTATATATTGTCCCATCATTTCTGTTTGCACGGCTTTAAAATATCAATATGTACATCAAGATTCAAAAGTGAATCAAAAGTAACTCCCTCATCCTTTTCATAAGGCACAACGGAAAGTAGATTTGACATAGAAGTATCAGTAAACTAATTATGACCTGGATATTTTTTCCTATAATCCTTCATGGAATGCCTAGGTGATTGCTGGTGTCTTATGGTGCATTGCTGAAGGGCATTATTTTTTTTTTAATTCTTAAATATTCAATAATTCTTATGGTTTTGAAGGACTTTTTTTTAACACAGATAACATCAAAATAGTATTTTTCTAAGACAACATTTTTAAAAAATGTACTTGTGACGTGAGTATGACACTTATTTATGGTAGGGAAATTTAATTCTCAATATTATCAATTATTGACATTGTATACTAAATTATATAATTGATAAATTATCTCTGTGCATAAAATTAAAAGGTTTTTAGAACTATTAACTCTTAAACGATACGATATGATATTCCTAACAAAGAGATACAAGTATATATGAATAAGATGACCTCTTATTCTACAATATTTTAGTGAAGGAAAATTTAGATACTTTAATTTTTCTAAATAGAATACATGTCGAATGTCAGATAAAAGTCTCATAGCGCGTCTTTGTACATTCTACAATGTTAACAGACTGTAATTTAAATAAGGGATATCCAAATACTATTTCCATACTCTAGACAAGGTCCTATGACAGACTTATACAGTTGGAGAAACGTTTTTAATATAAGATAGCTAAAGCTTCTGTATATAATTCCTACAAGCTTTTTCGCTCTTTTTATACAATAAAATATATGTTCATCAAAACACATATTATGTCCCCTATGTAATAGGAGAATAAAGGGTTCACAGGCTTTATTGCTTTCAGTTTAGTTTGCCAGGTAAATCTAGCCAGTCTAGTGATGATGAGTCATAGCTTTACACTGAGATGGGAGACAATTTTTTTCGGCCGTTTTGATCGATTTTTCTTAATTTCAAACGAATGTAGTATTGCCGTTATTAAGTGTAGCAAAAAATATTTTTATACTACCAAACAGTTTATTAACAGAGTTTTCATTGATTATTTAAATCATTATTATGATGTTGTTAAAAAGCAAGAGGGATAACCCATGAAATTGATACATTAAATTTAAGTGAATTGAAATTTTTCAGAGAATATTTTAACATGTTCAACACTTAAGATTTTAAAACAAAAGTAATGGAAAAATGATGTTGAATATCTGTAAATGTAGACATAAAAAATTTTATTCCAGTAGATTGAGGCATTTTTGAGATATCATTCACCTGTACGTAAAAGAAAAGGATTTTGAGTAAGGCAAAACGAAATCCATCACAGCATTGTCTTAATAGACATTTTTTAATAAACCAGCAACATAGTCAAATGTGATTCATTTATATTTATCCCAGATCAACGAATATAAGAATTCCATTAAAAACTGTTATATAAGGACACTCATTTAAAGACATCAAAACCACTAAAAAATTTTAAAGAGTTCTTATAATTTTAAATAACCTTATTTTGAGAATCCATGCCCATTACTTTTTTTTATGTACTAGGCTTGCACCTCTTTTAATTTTTTTGTGTGCCATATAGACTGCATAACACACACTGGTGAAAGATTAGGATCATATTCACCTCTTTAAGATTGTTTCTTGTTCAGAGTTTTCTCATTGACCAAAGGGTACAATACCTGCATCGCATTCTTAAATTATGTTCCAGTGAGATACATTCTCGCAAATTGAAATATTTAAATATGTCAGAATTTTCATTTATATTTATAGTCAATTGGGTTTTAACGTCAGAGTCTTTTAATCCTCTCAGCACGGCTCTGACTCCCTTTTACAACAAATTCGCATATTTCATTAATACTGGGGTGATTACCGGGCTTCAGTGTGCTCTCCATGACCGAACAGAACTAAATAATTAAATTTAAGAAATACTAAAAAAATTTTCCGCTTAAATTCAATGAAATCAAATAAATAAATGTCTCTTATCATCACTATCTAGTTTATTATTGGGTTTCTAAAATATCATGAATTTCTCCTCTTTGTTGGTAACAAAAATATTATTGAGATTCCTTTCCAACCCTAATCCCCCATAATTTTTCCCCTGAATCTACATAATAAAGTATATATCATATGAAGATAATTTATCTACTTTTTTTCTGAATCCCTCACCCTGATGGTAAAAAGGTTGGGTTTGATATTTTGAATTTTTAAATATTTCTTAAACTTAAATTTTTAAAATTTATTTCATAAAAAACTCTGATTATTCAAAAGAGCAAAACACAAACTTATCATTAATGATGTAAACAAAAATAATTGCGTCTTGTAGAGGAAAAGCTGGTCTTTTTATCCATAATGTTTGAAAAAATTTTGAAAAAAATGCTGCGTCCCCAACAGGCTGAGAAAAATTGAGTATTTTGATGAAATTTTTACTACTCTCTGCTGAGAGAAATTCAAAGCGATGAGAACCTGCAGACCCTAATTTAATGCCATGCATCCCGTCTTGAAAAGGTGTTATCATGTGGGTTAAAAGGTGGATTGTACCTTACTTGATGGTAGCCAGTGAGGGAAGAATAACTAAACTGAAAGTTTGGGCCCTATTTAAAAGGTGTGGGTTTAAACTAAATGGCAGCACTTAATTAGTAAAATTTTTAAATCAAGCGCCCGTTTTCGCCAAATTTTTATTTGAATTTTAATAATTTTGTAAGATACTTTTTCTAATGTTTGGCATAAATTTGAAGTAC
>NW_027627710.1:0-4941 GCF_034508935.2 Berghia stephanieae
TTAACATGTAGATCGAGACATGACCCTTGTTAGGCGATATTACACATTTTTTCCGACGGCCAGGTACTCATTTTACACCTGAGTACGATGAGAGAATGTGAGTAAAGAGCCTTTTCCAAGAACTCAACTATGCGCCGAGCGAGGCTCGAACCCAGGACCTTCCGATCCATACCACAAAACCACATAGCCGCGTATTAAGGAATGAAGGGTGTCTATCTAAGGCCGGTGGGCGATCAGAACCCTTATGGTATAAAATAAGTATGAACGTTTGACACTCCTCTCATCAAAAACTCTCAAAACTGTGACTTTACTAAAGCTTTTGACAAGATGAGAGTCATTTTAATCGAGCGATATTGAAGAACGAGTTTAATGGCCACAATTTAAATGCGTTCACATTTATTCAGAGTACTGCAGCATAATCACCCTCATAAATGATTTAACCCTTGTTCTCCTTCTGGTCAAATAGTTAGTGGTAAATAAAGGATCAAATTTGTGACCAATCGACTCATCAAGACATCATTTCGGGGCGCTATTATTGGTGCTACCCAGGGATTAGAAGCAACAATTTCCAGAAAATGTAAAATCTTATTTTTTGTGACCATAAAATGCATTCCCTCCCTTCGTAGTGTACTTAATTATAGGTCTGATATAGTCTCATTGTTGTGATGCAAATACTCTCAAACCAAAGTATTTTTTAAAATTGAGCTTTTATATACCGCAATATCCACTTAACGTGCTCAATGCGCTTTACAAGGGGTCTCTGGCCAACAGCAACATTCAACTTTTTAGGACGGGACATGACGCCTGTTAGGCGATATTACAATATTTTTCGGACGGAGACAGCGCTGTTAACGGCCTGGTTTTCATTTTACATCTGAGTACGGTGAAGATAGTGCGTAAAGAGCCTTCCCAAGGACTCAACAATGGGCCGAGCGAGGCTCGAACCCAGGACCTTCCGATCCGAAAGAGAGTGTCATACCACTAGGCCGTATATTCCCCATGACAATGCTAAAAACGAGTCCATAATTGCGTCCGGTTATCAGGCCTGTAAATGTGTTCCACGACGTGCATATATATATATATATATATATTATAATATATATATATATATTATGTGTGTGTGTGTGTGTGTGTGTGTCTGTGTATACGTCGATGTTTCTCAATATAGCATGAAAACTTAATCTGTGTCATTTGTTTTACTATAAAATCTATTTTTATTTAGCATTATTAAAAAATCATTCCGACATTATACCATTTATAAGGCAGTAAGTTACATTTCGGGTTCAAAAGCTATCGCGTATACATATTTGCAGGTCTGATAGCCGAGCACTGTAATGGGCCTGATTTAAATTTGTTGTAACGAGTACTATTTTGAGCTGGTTTGAGGTATTTCCATTACAACCAATAGCCCACAACCACTTATCAGATCTGCAATGAGTACATGCTGTTTGCTATTCATCTGAGAGCTGATACATTAATCATTTCTGTATCTACTCATAGATACTATTATCCAATGTTATCAACTCTATTGTATTTCAACAAAACTTGATTCACCCTTTTAATCAAAAGGAACGAATTCATATTTCAAATAAAAAATTTACCTATTATTAAATCATCCTCAACTTGTCCTTAATTTAATTTTTAAACATTTTAATTTGAATTTTTAAATTCAATTAAATATAACTAAATTCTTATCAGCCAGTCTCAGAAAAAATTATAAAGAATCTAGTTTGGAAAGCCACAAATAAATATAGTGCGCTAGATCCCTTTCCCACATCGCTTGTAAATTATTACATTGACGACCTTATTCTATCAATAACTGAAATAATTAATCAATATCTGCAAACTGGTATCGCCCACTGTTGTTTTAAGACAGCTCTGATTACCCCACACTTAAATAAACCCTCTTTAGACTATAATGATTATAAAGAATACACACCCGTTTCAAATCTTCCCTTTATTTAAAAAATCCTGGATAAAAGCAGTTCTCCACCAATTAAATTTATATTAAAAAGTCGCATGATTTTTCTGAGCCATTCCAATCAGCTTATAGATAGTATGCGCTTGGCTAAGAAACTCACAACATTGCCATCCGGAAGTATAACGGACCAACACACAAAACTCTGTGTAACCATGAACTTTTATAGTCTAAATAATACAGATAAGTGAGAATTACTCATAAACGCGGCTGGCAAAAAACAATAACAAAGACACGAGTGACGTCAACTTCATTCTTTGTATAGGAACACCATAGCACCGAGACGGTGCTGTTAAATAATTTGATTTTAACCCTCTCCTTACCAACAATCATCACATTTGTTATGATACAACCAACATTTTTCATATTTGCATTTCTCTTGTACATCATAAAATTAAAAGAAAATGAACAGTGTGTTGTAGAGCATGTTTTACTAACGAAATTATTTATCGCAAGAACTTACTGCTATTGTGTTTGAGTGATAAAAATCTAATTTTGTGTTAGTTGGGTGTGAGACTTTGGGGAAAATCCTGAAATGGTTACTAAGGAGAGAGTTAGATGCTAACAAAAAGGAGGTGAACATTTTATGTATTATGAACTTATCGGCTGCATTTGAAACGATTGACCATATCATTCTGTTGAATCGACTAGAATATCTTTTTGGCATCAAGGGATTGATGGCTCTGAAAAGGTTCGAACCTTATTCAACGAATCGTCAACAGATAATGTGGTTAACAATGCCAAATCATCCGGTCATCCTCTGAAATTGGGTGAGCAACGGGATCAGTATTGGGTCAAGTTCTTTTTACAATGTACATGAAACACATTGGATCGATTATTTCTGGTTTTTATCTAAATTACCAATTTTATAAAGACGATAGTAGAATCTTTAATTCATCAACATACGGTCATTCACATCTTTTAATTGAACGTTTCCAATCCTTTGTTAAATGAAAACTTGGATGGATCTGAACAGACTAAACGCAACGATAGTAAAACTGAAATAATATTTATCTCCAGGTCAGCAATTCTTAAAAAATGTAGAGTATGAATCAATCGTTTTAGGAAATAGTGTAGTCTAATTGAAACTGCTAAGGTTGTTCGAAATTTGGGTTATTTATTGATTCAGATTTTTCTTCTAACCATCCAAGTAAATCACGTATCGTAAAGTTAATGAACAAGGAAATTTGAAGAATATGTGGTATCAAATATCTCATTCATTATAAGAGACATCTCTGCCTTTTTAGTTAATTCTCACTTATATTATTATTATTATTATTATTATTATTATTATTATTATTATTATTATTATTATTATTATTATTATTATTATTATTATTATTATTATTAATATTATTATTATTATTATTATTATTATTATTATTATTATTATTATTACTATTATTATTATTATTATTATTATTATTATTATTATTATTATTATTATTATCATTATTATTATTATTGTTGTTGTTGTTGTTGTTGTTGTCCAAAAGCTTAAAATCTGAACAGTTTTTTTTAATTTCTTTTTTTTTGAAGTTTGAGGTAAGATTCTCATTTTACCAGTTAACTGACGTACTCTAGAAAGACAAGTTTTTTCCCCAAAAAATTTGCGAGGTCCCACGTTTGAGATGGGTTTTTTTCCAAGCAGCGGGTCATTTAAATCGATCGATATTTGACGGACTAGTTTTCTGCCAAAATTTTTAAATACGTGTCTCTCTAAAACACGGAAGCTAACGAGTTAAACAGGTTCGAAGTCCTTTCAATCGATCGATATTTGAAGTACGAAAATAACCAATGATTTTGTCTGAGTACGCGACTGCTTGCCCATCAAACAAACCTCAAGATATTTATGCAAAGGTTATTTTGAGAAGTTTTTTCCAAGCCCAGGGTTGTCTTTAAATGGCACTTTGAAAGAGAAAATCTAGTATATAGTGAAACACCATCTAAATATAATTTGCACTGGGTCCACTGTCAACGGCAGGATATATTTAACATGTAGAAGGACACGTGATTCCTCTATGGTGTTATAAGATTTCTCATCGATGACGGATCAAACTTAAGTGCGGTGAGGTAAAGAGCAGTTTCGAGGTCACAACTTTCCGCCACCAAGATAAGGACTCGAACCACTGAACAACCAATCCTAAGGCGGTTCATACCAGGGTTGCCAGTTTTTTTCAGGACAACTTGCCAAATATGTGACAAAACTTGCCAAATGCTTCGAAAACTTGCCAAACCTTTCAAAATAGGATTTTCGTTACACATACTCATAATAGTGAAATATTAAACGTGTAAATTCAAGAATAAACAAAATGCTGGCTTACCTGGTGTTGACCATTATGACTTATAAAACACAAAAGAAATATCAAACTCGAAGCCACATTAATTAGACCTAACAGTTTCACTTTCAGTTTCAAAACCTCTCAAAGAATTAAGACTGGAACCGGAAAGGCTGAAGCCAGATTTGTGTTTGTTGTAGCCAAATAAATAAAATTTATGTGAGAACGAAATCACAAAACGAACATGCAAATATTGGAATTGAAAGGTAAGATTTGACACGCTCTTTCTTTCTATTTATGTATAATAAAAATATATAAATAGTATATTAATTTTCTCTGTCCCAAAAAATGCCAAAAAAGTGCCAACTTGCCAACCGATTTGCTTTCCTGCCAACCACAATCAAAAAGTGCCAAATTTGGACAATTTGGCACTAAAAATGACAAACTGGCAACCCTGTTTCATACGACAAGATCAGAAAGACGAGGATGAGAAAATTATGACGATTCCTTCAACCCCAAGCTTCAACATTGACTTACATCAGTTCTAGATGTTGTAATTGAGAGTACATAGTCCAAAAAATAATAATAATAATAATAATAATAATAATAATAATAATAATAATAATAATAATAATAATAATAATAATAATAATAATAAATAATAATAAAATAATAATAATAATA
>NW_027627711.1:0-18848 GCF_034508935.2 Berghia stephanieae
CCCGAAAAAATTTTTTGGGGGCCCTCTTTTTCGTTACAAAGGCCCGAATTGCGTAAATAGGGGGACGAAGCCTTTTAAAAAATTTGTTTTTTAAAAAAAAATTTCGCGCTTTTTATCGTGAATTGACAAATTTTTGGGGCCACTTTTTAGAAAAAAAGTTTTTTTGGATTATGTAAAAGGAAAAAATCGTGCAACCCCCAAAAGACCGTTAAAAAAAAAGATTTTACTCTTTGGAGTAAAATATTTCAAAAAATACCGGGCGGGGGGGTTTTGGGGCGTGACAAGGAATACATAAACATTTTTTTTTTTTGGGGTTTGATGATTTCATTGAATATGAGGGAGAATTTTTCCCCCGTATTTAAAAAACCCCCAAAAAATTTGTCTTCAGTTTATCTTTTAATTAAATTTTACGCAAGAAAAACCAAAGGTAAAAAAAAAATACAAAAAAAGCGCCCCATATTTTGCTTTTTTTTCCCCTTTGGGGGCACCCAAAAAAATTATTTTTAAAAAATACAAAATTGTTTTTTATGCAGGGTTTTTAAAAAATTTTTCAAAAACTTTTTACTCGTGGAGATAGGGTTTGATTTTTAGACAAAAATTTCCTCAAAAAAGAAAAAAAATCATTTTTCTGTCATTGCTAGTTACGATCTGTGGTTCAATTTGTGGGGCATTTTTTGGGACCCATAGAAAAATGCTCTCTTCTTACATTTCCTCCCAAACTCCTTTTGGGGGGAAAAAATGAACCCCCAAAAACGGTAACAGCTTGTCCTATAAAAAAAAAGGGCCCATCCCCATATCTGTATAATATATAACGCAAAGCGTAGGGCTGCTTTTTGGGGTTTGGACGAAAAAAAATTTTTTATTATTTGTTATTATTTTTTTTCCCTATATGTTGCTTTTTGCTTAACCCTGAAAAAGAGTTGGAGAAATGTAATGGTTTTGATTTAAAATTTTTTCCTTGTAAAACCCTTTCAACTTTTTTTTTAAAAAAAAAATTTTCCCCAAAGTTTTAAAACCCTGATATCTTTTTTTCCCCATTTTAATTTAATTTTTAAAAATTTGGCTTTTTTCTTTCTTAGCTGGTACTTAAAAATTTCCCATGAGGCTGCGTTTTTTTATTTGACTTTTGGTTTTCGTCATTGAACCCCCAGCCCGGGGAAAATTTTAAGGGGAAAAAAAAAAAAAAAAAACGAGGGCCCCCTTTTCCCCTTTTCCCTTTAAGCATTGGCGGGGGTGACGAGGATGGGAAGAAAAAAAAGTGTGGTTTTTCCCCTTTGGAAAACATTTTTAAAAAGTTTTGGATGAAATTTTTATTAAAGTATCGATTTTTAAAAAGTGCCTCTCTTTTTGGTCAAAATTTCTAAAAACCCCGAGATTAAAAGAATTCTAGTATACTACTACTATACTACTACACTATTTACTATATATTTAAACTATTTTTTTCTACTACTACTACTACTACTATACTATTACTTACTACAAATACTTTTCAAATACGTCCCCCATTTCAAGAAAGTCCAGGTTTAAATTTTTTTGACAAGATAAGGGTTTTTTCGATCGACCGATATTTGTGGGGGTTTTTTTGGGGCAAAAAAAAAATTGTTTTTGTAGATTTGGTACTAATTCCCAATCGTTTTTCCCAGAAAAAATAGAGAAATTTTTTTTTAAAAAAAAAGAAAGAAAGAAAAAAAAAAGGAAAAAAAAAAATTTTGTTAAATTTTTGACTGGGTGTTTTTTTTTTTTTTTTCTCTCTTTTTTTTGTTAAAAAAACAATTTTCTATTTAGTTGAACACAAACTTTTTTTAAAGCACGTTCCCCCCTGTCCTTAAAAATTTTAAATTTTTTTTTTCCATTTATCTCGGGGGAAATACCAAGTGCTTGAAGTCTTTTTTGGATTGATTTTTTTTGTTTATAAATCTATTTCATTTTTTTCGGTACCCCCCAAACCCCCCGGGGTGCCGTAAGTTTTTTACACCCCCCATTTATTTGCCCTTTTTTTTCCCCTTCTTTTTTTTTTTTGTTTTTTTTTTGGGGAATTTAATTAATTTAGATCAGAGGAATGTACTTCTTTGCGACGAACCCCCAAAAGTCAGGGGTTTTTAAAACTTGTTATTGTCCCCCCTTTTTCTGGTGAAAAAACAGGATTTACTCCAATTTTTGGGGCCCCTTAAAACCAGTTAACTCCCCTCCGTACCCAAAAACCGTTTTTAAAAAAAGTACCCCAAAAAAAATCGTCCTTCAAAAATCAATCGTTTTTAAATGACCCTCATCTTTGCAAAAGTTTCAAAAAAGGGGCTTTTAAATTTGTTTGAGCTTTTTTCCCCAAAATGGGGTCATTTAAACCCCAATCGATATTGAATGACGAGATTTCTGGTACATTTTAAATACATGTCCCTTTTCCCCCAAAAATGGTATTTTACTGGTTCATTAAAGGGGAAAGTTGGATAACAAACCCATTTTTTATTTTTTTATAAAGGATTTTTGTCTTTTCCCCCCCTTTGGGGATGTGGTTGGGTACAACCGGCCCCCACAGTGGGTCTGACAATCTTGCTAGACGTGGGGGGGGGCCCCCGGGAAAAATGTTGGACGTAAAATGTTTGTAGTGGCTTTTGGGGTTTTTATTTATTGTTAGTGGTGGGGGGGTGGTGGTTTGAGGGGTGATGTGGTGTTTTTGTAATTGGGTTCCCCTGGTATTGTGTTGTGTGGTTTTTTTGGTTTTGAGGGATTGTCATCGTTGGGGGGGATGAAGAAAAGGATTACATGATTTTTAAAATTATCATTATGTGCAGAAGTAAAAAAAAGTGGAGGAAGAGGGGGGGGGAAGAAAGGGGAAAAAGAAAAAGAAAAAAACGAAGAAAAAGAAAAGAAAAAGAAGGGGAGGGGGGGGGGAGGAGGGGGGGAAAGAAGAAGAAGGGAAAAAAGAAAAGAAGAAGGAAAAAGAAGAAGAAAAAAGAAGAAAAAGGGGAAAAAGAAGGAAGAAAAAGAAGAAGAAGAAGGGGAAAAGGGAAAAAAAATTTTTTTTAAAAAAGGGTGAAATTGAAATGAAGAAGGGGTGAATGAGGAGGAGAAAAAGTGGGAGGAGGATGAGGGGTGATGAAAAAGGGAAAAAATTTGATGGATAGTAAGGGGCCCATTATAGTCATACTCTTGAAGTCACGGTCTATAAAACAGTACACTTTACTATTAATTTTTTGTTGGGGTTTTTTTTTTTTAAAAATCTATTGGTTAGTATTTTTTTCTATTCATAAAATACTTAATTCGTTCTTTTTTTTACAGTAAAATCATTTTTTTTGAAAAAACATGCTGCCCATTTCTAAAGTTCACAATCCCTCTTACACATTAATAATTCGATTATGAAATTCAGTTACCTTTTTCTTAGGGGCAAGTATGTCTCTATCTTTCGGGTGTGTGGGGGGGGGGGGGGGGGGTTTTTTTTTTTTTTGGCTAGCATTCTTTTCAAGGGGTTTAATTTTGACCTGACAAAAATTTGATAAAAAAAAATTGACAGCGTTTGAAAAACAAAAAAATTTTTATGTAGTGTCAAAAACATCTTTGGGGGACTTGTAAATTTATACCCAAATCTCAGCGGATTGTTTTTTTTTCCCCTGATCGCACTGACCCAAATTTCGATTAAATAAGCTTTGTTTTTTTATCGTAAGTGATAAAAGTCGTAGGACGCCTTCTTCTGTCTTGGGGGTTTTGACTCTTTTAAACCCATTGTACTGAGGAGAGAAAAAA
Source organism: Berghia stephanieae (assembly GCF_034508935.2). NCBI lineage: Eukaryota > Metazoa > Mollusca > Gastropoda > Nudibranchia > Aeolidiidae > Berghia > Berghia stephanieae. The sequence goes on from NW_027627711.1 coordinate 3,739, forward strand.
CGTGGTCTAGGGCCCTTTGCATTGGACTTTAAAATTTTTTCGTTTTGGCCACAAAAAAAAAAAAAAGAAAAGAAAAAAAATTTTCATCTCAGTTATCAATCGATTAAGATCCCCCCCCCCTTCTCTCTCTTCTCTCTCTCTCCCCCCTTTTTTTTCTCTCTCTCTCTCTCTCTCTCTCTTTTCTCTCCCAACTGGTCGAAAAGTTCAAAACTGAAGCCCTCAAAGATAAGTAATATTTTTTTTTTTTCCCTAATTTATTTTTTTCTGAATTGTTTCAATTTTTGAAAAAAAGGGGAAAATCTGTTGTTTTTTTTTTTTAATTCTTTGGAGGGGAAAGAAAAGATTGGATATGCTTTTCTTGATTGATTTTTTTTCATTTCCCCCTTTCTTTTGTTTTTATCATTGGGTGGAAAACCCGCTAAAATTTAAAGGCTATTACGAAAGGTATTTTTCTTTTTAAAATTTTTAAATATAATATAATAATTTTTAAACGAATTTTTGAACCAGCAAAAAAAATTTTTTCCCGGTTTAAACAAAGTCTGTAGGTGCGTGAAATTTTGAATCGGGCCCACGGGGGGGGGCCGATAGTGATTCTAAAGGCCCAAGGTAAAAAAAGGGGGCCCCCCACATTAAGGACAAATCATTATGCATTAGCCGATATTCTAAATAACCATTTGAGCCAACGGGCGATAGAATTACCCTTAATATATATATTTTTTTTAAGTTTGCAATTTTCTCGTATTCAATCTGAAAAAGGGAAATTTTATTTTTTTTCGGATTTTTTCCGAAATTTTCTATGCTGGGGGGAAAAACCCCCAAAACACGGGCCCATCCCCTTTTTTTTTTTTAAAAAATAGATTACACGAGGGTTTGTAACGGCGGAACCCCCCCGCGCGGATTTTGATTACTCAAAGCATAAAAAACAATTATTTTTTTTCAAAACCCGGGGTTTTTGTTTAAATCTTCTTTTTTTTTAAAATGTATTCTGTGACATTTTCGACCCCTATTTTTTGGTGATTTTATGACTCGGGATTGTAAACTTTTTTTCCCAAAAATGAAATTTAAATTCGGATAGTATTTGGAAATGTATTCTCCCCCAGTATCGAAAACCGAAACCCCAAAATTTCGTGTGACCTCGTGAAGTAATCCCAAATTTCCCAATGTAAAAAAAAAAAGGAAAAAATATTCCAACTTTTTCAGTACAAAAAACCCTTTTATCTACCTGAAAATTTTTAAAGATTTGAAAGGGGGGCATGCAGTTTTTCGGTTTTGAAAAACCCCGGGGTTTGTTTCGGGCCCCTTTATTGTTCCGAAATAAATTTTTTAAAGATTTTTTGATTTCGAAAAAATTTTATGCCCAATTTTCAAAAATAAAAGTTAGTATAAAGGGATCTACTTAAAAAAATGTTAAACCCCTTTGGGTCACAAAACCACAGGGAAAAGAAAAATCAATTACAACTGCTATATTTTCTTTCTTTCTACTACTAATACTACTATTTTTTCTATATACTATACTACTTCTACTAACTACTATTTTTACTACCTACTATTTTTAAAAATACTTACAAACTATACTATTTACTAATACTACTACTACTACTACAAAAACTACTACTACTACTCTACTATTTTTTTCTACTATTTTACTACTTTTTCCCATACCCACTAACCCACTACTATACTCTATACTACTACTTCTTCTACTAAATAACTATACTACTACTACTACTACTACTACTTTCTACTACTACTACTTTACTACTACTACTTCTACTGCTACTACAACCCCCTAATATACTACTTTCTACTACAATATACTACTTACTACTACTACTACTACTTCTTTTCTTGCTACTACAACTAATATTACAACAACAAAAAACTACTACTACTACCCACTACTACTACTACTACTACTACTACTACTTCAAAATACTACTACTTCAACTACTACTTACTACTACTACTATTTTACTACTACTATACTATTTTACTACTTCTACTACTACTACTACGACTATATACTAGGGGCAAACTACTATACTATACTACTACCTTTCTAATTTTACTACTACTAAAACTACTACTACTAAATACTTAAATACTATCACTACTTCAACTGCTGCTGCACCCACTGCCCTTAATATGTTGTTTTTTTTGTTTTTGTTGCTTACTTGCTTGCAATCACTGTTGCAGTGTAATTTTGTCGTCATCGTGCATTTTTAAAAGGGTTTAAACCCCCTTGGGCCCCTTTCCCCAAAAACCCCAAACCTTTTTCCTGTGTGATAAATTCGCTTAAGTATGCGTTATCTTTTGACCTTGGGGGGAAAAATGAATTCCTCTATAAAGAAAATTTTTTGCAGCTAAATGGTTTTTTTTCCCCGGGCCCTCGTCCAGCCATGACGAGTTTTGGGCCCGTTTGTGCGGGTGAAAATCTGCCCCTTTCAAATATATCTTACACTGACAAAAACTTTTTTTTTTTCCCCTTTTTTTGTCCCAAAAGAATTTTGCTTCAAATATCTATCCCGCATTGTTTTTTTAAAAATTAATAATACACGATATTAAAATTTTGGCCAGAAAACTCGTCCTTCAAATATCAATCGTTTTTCTGGCCAAAATGTTCAAAAACCTAATTTTTTTTCCCAAAAAATAGCAGCGCAGTTGGTATTTCTGAGTTTGATGAAATCTGCTATTTCAAAAATATTTCATCCTGAAAAAAACTTTTTTTTTTTTGTCTTTTTGGGCCCAACCACGTCTAAATCGTTTGCGGATACCGTTTGGGTTCAAATGCTTCCCCAAATTTTTCCAGTCAGATCACTCACACCACGAAAAAACCGGGGGTGTACCTTAAACGTATGTTGTTGTTTGTTGAGTTACGTAATTAAAAGACGCCCTCTACCATCTTATCAAAAGTTCCTTTCTGGACTGAGACTTTAAAGACGTTGAGGGAAATGCAAAAAAGTTTTGGGTTCTTATGACATGTGAAAAGGCAGATAGAGGATTTCTAGAAAATCTTTTTTTCAAAATTCCTTTTTTACCCCGTTAAAACAAAATGTAGTTTAAAATTGGCGGGGATTTTCTGCTGGTCTGTTTGTTATGGGTCAGTGAAGTAATGGATGTTTTATTTTATTTTGTTTTTAAGTTTAAAAAGTTTCAAATTTTAAAACTAATTTTAAAGTTTTTGCCAAAAATTTTTATACAATTTTTGACAACAAACATGAAAGTGAGAAAAAAATTATTCCTTTTATTTGGACCTTTTTTGATATTGATTTGATTTAAATTTCCCATTTTGTTGAGAGTTTTTCCCCCTTGTGAGAAAATTCTCTCCTCTCTCTCTCTCTCTCTCTCTCTCTCTCTCTCTTTTCTCTCTCTCCGCATTATCTATCTATTTTATTTTATATAAAAAAATTTATATATATATATATATATATATTATACATATATATATATATCCATCTATCATTTTATCTCTCCCTCTATCTCTCTCTCTCCCTCTCTTTTTTTTCTTCTCTCTCTCTTCCCCAACCACACAACCCCTCGCTCTTTATGTATTTATTATTTATTAAATTTTATTTCTTTTCTTTCTTTCTTTTTTATGTTTTTTGTTTTTTTTTTTTTAAATTTAAAAAAAAATGTTAAATTATGATTTTCGTATTTTTTTTGCCTCTTGACCTCAAAAGTTTTTTTTTAAAAAAACATTTGTGTAAAAAAAACTGCATGAAAAAACCAAAATTCTGACGCCAAAAGTCCCGGGGGTTTGGGTGGATACCTGACTTCTTTTGGTTTAAATCGGATTAGGGAAATCCATAATCAACAGAACAAAGAACGAAAATTGGGGGTTTTCATTCACAGGGTGTTTTATGGGGGGAAAAAACAGAGCGAAATCGAAAGCTAGAACAAAAATTTAAAAGGGGGGTGTTGTTTGGGTTTTTGGGGGGGGGGTTTTTTGGGTTTTTTTCGTTGTTTTTTTTTTTTCTTTCTTTTTTTTTTTTGATTTCATTTTTTTGGCCCCTTTATTATAGTATTTTGGTTGTTTTTTTTTCATGAAAAATTTATCGCTGAGGGTTTTTTTTTTTTATTGTGACAAGATTTTGATTCGGCCAAAAGTTATTTTATGTCAAATATCGGGGACATTTTTGGTGAGTGTAGTGATTTTTTGATAATGAATTTACTAATGGAACTTCCTTTTTTTTTTGTTAAAAAAAAATTTAAAAAATTTTTATCCATAAATCAGGGTTTTGGCAAGGGGAAAATATTTACATTATTTCAATTCGCAAATCTTTTTTAAAAAAAGATTTTTGATATAGACTTTTTGCACTATACAAACAACAATTTTTCAATTTTGTAGATAAATTAAAAATTTTTTTCGTTGGTTGTCCCCCTTATTTATTTTTTATTTTTAAAATTTTCAAAAACCCAAATTCGAAACAAATTAAAAGGGGCACTCTGAAAAAATTTTATTTTCAATGCCCCCAAAATCTCTCTCTCTCTCTTTTTTCTCTCTCTCTCTCTCTCTCTCTCTCTCTTCTTTTATCTATTTTAGCTATCTTTCACTCTTTCTCTCTCTCTTTCTCTCTCTTCCTTCTTATCTATATTTGCTATCTATCTCTTCCTTCTCCCATATTTTTTATTTGTATGTATCTCTTTTTTCCTCTCTCTTTTTTCTCTCTCTCTCTCTCTCCCTTTTCTCTTTACAAGAAGGGGCCCGCGATCTACAAATTGTCTTTGCCCGTTTGCCCTGGTGTTTGCTTGAACGTAATCTTTCCCGCACCCCTCCCGTCCCTTTTTTTCGTTTGTTTCCTTTCCGTGGCGTTCAAAAAAATTTAAATTTTTTTTCCATATTTTTGTCGCCCTTGTATCCTGTCTTGCATATTTTCAGTTGTTTTACGTTACGGTTAATTTTTCTCTCCCTCCCCTTTCCTCTCTTTTCCCCTCCCTCCCCCCCCCCCTCTCTCTCCTCTCTTTTCCTCTATATTTTAATTTTTAAAATATATATATATAAATATAAAATATTATATATATTATATATATATAATGCCTATACATTTTTTCGCCCCTTTTTTTTTTTAGCATTTTTTTTTCCATCGTCTTTGACTTTTTCTGCTTCATTATTGTTTTAAAAAAAAAAAGAAAATGCAGTTGGACGACACCCCCCCCGAGAAATATTTTTAGGGTTCAAATCCCACTTTTTTCTTCCCAAAAAAAAAATGGTAGCAAGCAAAAAAGCTTTTCCCCGTTTCACGTTACAGAAACTGGGATAAAACCGGCTCTGAAGGATTTTCTTTTTATAAAGGGTTTTTTAAACAATGAGGCTCTTTGTCCCCCCAAAGGGTATGGATTAAAAACCCAGCCCCCCAAGTGTTTGGGCCCCTTTTCGCCCTTGTTTTTTAATTGTCCACCAGTATGAAAAACCCCTATTTTAATAACTAATTCTGTCTTTTTTGCCCAAAAATGAGAAAATTACAGGGAAAATGAAATAAAGCCCCTTGAATTAAAATGACCACAGGGTTATTCCGTTCGCTAATAAAACCGGCACGATTTTTTGGGGGGTTTCTTCATTATAAAAATTTTTTTTTTGGATAGATAAATCGTCGGAAGTCCCAAGGTTTCGGGAGAAATTTGACAAGATTTGTGATCTTTTAATCGTCGATATTTGAAGGTTGAATGTGCTGGCCAAAAAACGTTAATAAACCTAGTTTACTTTGTGGCGGGGGGGGCGGGAATTCTGCAATTGCGACAATATTGGGTGAGGTTGTTTTGTTTTTGGTTTTTGTTTTTGTTGTTGTTTATTGTATTTTTACGCATTCTAGGAATTAAAAATAATATCATGTTGAGTTGTGGACAGGTCTTGAACTGTCGGAAGACAATCATCTCCCCTTCGTACTGTGAACTTGATCCATTCCCATTTATTTACAATGATTGGAAAAGTTACTGTTGTTCAGATTCAAGAAATGGGAATATTATGATTTTTTTTTATTTTGACTTTTGAAAAATGTATGCTTTATCCTGGTATAATATTTTTAAACTCGGAAGCCCTTGGAGACAGGTTCCTTGATATTCTCAAAAAGTAATAGACTGGGTGGTCGTGGTAATTATTGGATTTGGAAGATACACTTTTGTGGCTAGTGTGATTAGTGTACATTATATCTATGTTTATCCTGGGGGTGAAATATGAAAAAATCAAAGTCAGTCAATGTTTGTTGGTTTTTTTTTTTCGTTGGCAAATCTATTTTTATTGGTATCTCAATAGGCAAATGATTGCCTGGTGGTCGTGGAAAAATATTTGGATTGGAGGATTACACTTTTGATGCCTGTTTGATTACAAAATATCCAAAGCCTCTATCTCTATCTTGAATGCACCCATACTTGGATAGGTTGGGTTTTCACTGTGGTCGGCTAGTGTTATGCACAGATTACGGTATTAACTTTATGTTATTGTGCAGCAAAAAACTGTGAAACAGTCTTTGGAATATCTCTTTTCGATAGCAATAAAAATGTTCAACCTTCGCTTTCCGCTGCAACGAAGCTATGGCTTTCAGTGCAAATTTCTACGAACCTTGTACATTGCTTAATACGTCTATGGGTATTTTGCCATTTTTTTCATGTGACGTGTTGGTTATTAAAACAATCTCGTGTGCTTCGACAGTGTTTATTACTGTGTCCGTTTGATTGGTTGGTGTCGTTTTTATCTTCGGATTCGGTTTTTTCAATACTTCTCACCTCCAATGTCCTCACACTTTGTTGTAACTGTAGTCACCGAATTGTTAATTTCGTCCAATATCTTAATAGATTCTGAGTCAGCCATAATTAATTAATTACTCTGAAATGAAAAACACTGCTTTTCCAATGTGGCGCGACTTGCTGGACATTCAGCAGGAAATGGCACTGCCGATTTCGATTGTTGTTATAGCGCATACTCAAAATAGTACGACGCACCTTCGACCACAATATATCATTCCCAATGTCAATAATATATATCATGTCGTTATTTATGCACACAACCCTCCACACCTCACACATATCACACAAACACACACACACACTCACACATATATATTTATTATAGTATATATATAGATATATATATATATATATATATATATATAGGGATTGGAATTAATTTCCTGTGGTCGGCTAGATGTTAACCGGGGGCCCCCCGGATTACGGAATTAACTTTCGAATATTGAGCTATATATAGTCCAAAAAATAGATCATTGGATTAACAATTTGTTTTGAATCATTTAATGTGGTCAGCAGTTCCTGAAATAGGTGACTCAGTTATTGTATGCGTTAAGTTTTATTAGTTTTGAGTTCGGTCTTTAACAGGTGATCGGGTCTATGGAATTATTTTATTTCTTTTTATTTCTGGTTAAGTTTTCCAAAATAGCAGATTGAAGGGTCATATTTGCCGTGTTCTGGGAAAAAAAAAAAGCTATTGGCCAGAAAACTCGTCCTTCAAATAGCGATCGATTAAAATAACCCTCTCTTGACAAAACTCTAAAACTGGGACTAGAACTCAGACTTCCCAGTCCGAAGGCGAGTGGTCGCAGCAGCAAGAACATATAGCCGCACATCACATTTTTACAGCAGTCTCAATAATTTCGTCAAAACTTGATACATGCCGATCAGTTGTTCCATACGGCGGAGCGGATGTTTACATCAGATGGAGGAATATTAAAATATTGATTCCCGACTGCTAGAAGTTTGTTAATTGTTTCAGTTGTAGAGCACTTGCTTTGCGCGCAACGGACCGCGATCGATCGGGGGCAGTCGAGATTTTTTTTTTTATGACCCCCCTGGACCACCAGATGATACCTAGGTGTTGGTGGTTACTACACGGGGTTGGGGGTGGGCCCCCCCCCCCCCCCCCCCCCGGCCGGAAAAGTACTTTGCGATTGACGGGTCCTTTTCAAAGGGTAGCATAGCATGCTATGTGCGTTTCACGCTATAGAAACGTGATAAACTCCGGCTCCATGGGGCGTATTGGCTCTGAAGAACTACCTTTTTTTAAGTATTTTTCTAGTGTTATCTCGATAAATTTCTAAAATATGTTTATTCAAAAGGAAACTATGAAAACGTCTGCTGTTAGGACGTGACATAATTTCATCTGCGATTCACAGCTAATTATTGCTTAGCAGTTAGAGCAAGGATATGGTCAGGAATAAAATTCGGATGGCTTGCTTGTGTTGAATAACATGTCGCCATCACTCTCCCATTAAGTATGCACATAGGTTATCTTATTTATTTTGTCCTGTCGCCGCAGTCCCCTTAATTGCTTACGACCTCAAGTCAGAGTTATGAATTAGCCGTGAGCTAATGTTATTTTCATCTTTCGTGAAACGACCCTGGTTCCTAAATGATTCCATTTGTGACTTGTATGTTTTTGGTTTATGATTCTTTGCATTATTCGTCACTCGTTTTTCGGCCTGTGATTGGACGATATATCAAAATTAGTATCGTTTATACGTCGATAAACGAGTGGATATTATTACGAAAAATATTTATGGGATACACCGGGAAAAGTATCTATCCTTTTTCAATATGCAGTTTATGATTGTTTTCTTAAAACCCCGTCAAATTTTAGGCAACCATGTTTTGGGTTTCAGAAGTCATTGAAAAGAAAAGGGTTTTAATTGGAGCTCTTTTCTTCTCTATATATTATCTTTGGGTCTATCTTTTTTTCTATTTTACTATCTATCTATCATCTATTACATCTTTTATCTTGGGTTATCTATCTATTCTCTCCCCCTTACTCTCTTCTCTTCTCTTATCTATCTATCTATCCTCTCTCTCTCTCTCTTCTCTTCTCTTTTCTCTCTTCAGCTCCTTTCTCACCCTTCCTCCCCCCGCTCGTCTCCTAATATTTACCCGACCCCTTTTTCATTGATAGATGTGGCAAAGACAACCCCAACCCTGTGTTCTTTGCCCATCTGTTGCCGACCAATGACTCCTTATCTTTCCAAAATTTCCATTACAAACAAGGACACAATTGGCCGCTGGACTTGGTGTCCGGACACTCTCCTCCTCATCACGTTTGACCGGTACTCGAAGCAGAATTTTTGTAGGGCTGGGGAAGGGTAAAGAGTAGAATTGATGATGATGAGAAAGGAGGAGAAGGGGAGGCGGAGGAGGGGGTGGAGAATGATGATGATGATGATGATGATGTTGATGATGATGATATGATGATGATGATTGATGATGAATTTAGGAGGAGGTGGTGGTTGGTGATTAGTATAGTGGTGGTTTGTGTTGCTGTAAGGCAGGGGAGGTAGCGTAGTATTTAGTAGTAGTAGTAGTAGAAGTAGTAGTAGTGTAGTAGTAGTAGTGTAGTGTAGTAGTAGTGGGGCAGAAAGTAGTGTAGTAGTTGTAGTTGTAGTAAAAGTAGTTATAGTAGTAGTATTAGTAGTAGTAGTAGTAGTAGTAGTAGTAGTAGTAGTAGTAGTAGTAGTAGTAAATTTAGTAGTGTAGTAGAGTAGTATAGTAGTAGTTGTGGTATTTAAGTAAGTAGTAGAAATTTAGTGGTAGTAGTAGTAGTAGTAGTAGTAGTAGTAGAAAAGTAGTAGTAGTTGAAGTAGTAGTAGTAGTAGTGGGAGTAGTAGTAGTGTAGTAGTTGTAGTAGAGTTAGTAGTAGAGAAGAAATAGTGGGGGAAGAGAGAGAGAGAGAGGGAGAAAAGAGAAGAGGGGGAGAATGGGGAGGAGGAGGTGATAAGAGAGGAAAGTGACTTGAGGGGGAAACGGCGAAAAGAGACAGAGGGAAAGGGAGAAAGACACACACACACACCACACAGAAGAGGAGAGAGAGAGAGAGGAGTGAGAGAGAGAGGAGATGAAGGATTTTGTTTCTGTTTTTAAATGATACGGGGATTAAGGAATGATAATTCTGTTCGAATTTTATCGAATCTCTGGTTGACCACAAAACGATATCCAATACCAATACAACCATACTTGATATTTGCCGCTTCATTGAAACCCAAAAGGGGGTCGCGATATTTTTGTGTTTGGTACGACATGCAAAAACATGGAATAACAATTCGTATAGATGGAAAAGAAATTGACGTCACTCAGCGTTTGTGGGTTTATTTAGGACAAATTTTAATGATTTTTCTTCACTAGGGTCTTTCCCATTGACTTTAACGTTTGTTTACACATAGGTTTGGTGCTGGTAAATTATATCGGGTAAATGGATGGTATGAGTAGTTTGCTAAACTCAATCACAATAGGACTCGCAATATGCTTAAACGTTAATGTTGTTAAGGTATCAATGATATGAGGTTGGGGCGCGCAGCGATCTATTCTTTTACGTTCTATATCCGTTTCCCCTATTTTTGTTGATTCGGGAGAGTTGGCTCTCCCCCCCAGAAGAAAAGATTCGGTCTAGATCAGAGGGATGTACAAGGCGAGACGACAACGGAAATGCCAGTCTCGCCTTTCCTCTCGGGCCGTGTGCTCCTGGACGAGTTCTACACTCTCCAGCTCAGGTTAGTAAATTTTGGTGTTGATATGGTTGTTGACAAAAGGGGGGGGTCATAATAGTTGTTAGTCAGTGACATATTAATTCAGAATAGTGGTGGGCAGGCACTTATGTTGGTAACAACAAGATATGAAGTAGTAGAAAAAGTGCCAGAAGACAATAGGAATAAAAATTTTTTCGCGGGGGGTGGTGGGGTTCGAACCTGCGACTTATTGGGACGACAACTCCCCCTTGGCAGGTGAGAGGTGGCTCTAGTGTGAGCTATCTCGAACACAAAAATATTCTCGTTTCAAACCCAAAGTCATTTCTAGACCCTCTCTCACCATTCCTTGAGATCGCCGATTCGTTTCACCATCGCGAAGTAATTTGGACCAGCATTTAAGCTTAATACCCAATATTCCTCATCACAAACATATAACATAGAAACGTTTGAGACATTGAGTATGCCCCGGTTTGTATGGGGTTGAATTTTTTAAAATTCAGAAAAGTGAGTGGGGGCGGCACTTATGTTGGTAACAACAGAATATGAAGTGAGTAGAAAAGTGCCAAAAGACATTAGGAGAAAAAAAAAATTTTTTTTTCCCCCCCCCCCCCCCCCCCCCCCCCCCCCCCCCCCCCCCCCCCCCTCCCCCCCCCCCCCCCCCCCCCCCCCCCCCCCCCCCCCCGGGCGGTGGTGGGGTTCGAACCTGCGACCTTATTGGTACGAACTCCGCCTGGCAGGTGAGAGCGTGGTCTACCGTGTGAGCTTTCCCGAACACAAAAAATATTCGTTTCCAACCCAAAGTCATTTCTAGACCCCTCTCTCACCCCACTTCTTGAGATCGCCGATTCGTTCACCACATCGCGAAAGTAATTTTGCCCCAGCATTTAAAGGGTTAATAGCCATATTCTCTTTCTCAAACATATAACTTAGAACGATTGAGACATTGGAGTTATGCTCCGGTGTAGGGGGTGATTTTAATTCAGAAAGTGAGTGGAGCAGGCACTTTGTTGGTAACAACAAGATATGAAGTGAGTAGAAAAGTGCCAGAAGACAATAGAGAATAAAAATTTTTTTCGCGGGGGTGGTGGGGTCAAATAACCTGCGGACCTTATTGGTACGACAACTCCGCCTGGCAGGTGAGGCGTGGCTCTACCGTGTGAGCTATCCCGAACACAAAAAATATTCGTTTCAAACCCAAGTCATTTCCCTAGATCCCTCTCTCACCACTTTTTGGATCGCCGTTTCGTTCACCACCATCGCGATGTAATTTTGCCCAGCGGGTTAAAGCTTAATACCCAAATATTCTAATCCCAAACATATAACATAGAAACGATTGAGACATTGAGTTGCTCCGGTGTTGGGGTGAATTTTTAATTCAGAAAATGTGAGTGGAGCAGGCACTTATGTTGGTAACAACAAGATATGAAGTGATTTGAAAAGTGCCAGAAGACAATAGAGAATAAAAGGAAATTTTTATTTTCTATTGTTTCTGGCACTTTTTCTACTCACTTCATATTTTGAGTCCAAGTGACAGACAACGCCTGTCAAGTAGAGGGACCATAATGCGCCCTTGTTACAGTTGGAGATTTTTTTGTTCTGTTTTTTGTTTTGTTTATAATTTTTTCGTTTATATATTATTATATATATTATATATATATATTAATTTATTATTATAATTTAATATATATATATATATATGATTTTGGGTTTTTTGATATAAATTCGTGGTAAATGAAGGGCAAGGACAAGGACAATGAGAAGAAGTTATGGAGAAAAGGAAGCGGGAAAGGGATGGGGCCTTGAAACGTTTTGGGATAAATAACAGAATTAGAATTTTTTTATTGAGAAAGTACAGATCAGAGGAAAATGAAAACAGCTGCATCAAGGAAAAATATATTACGACATTCATTCATTCATTATTATGGCAATAATCAAATAATAAACCTTCTGGGGAAACTTGGAAGCGTCAACCACAAAAATATCTATTCACATGCAGATAAAACCAAAATACACTACTGAATCGGCGTCATTTTGTTGTTCATTTGAAAAATTTTAAAAAGAAAAAAGGGGCCTCATAAAAGGGGAAATATGGACTGATAAATATCTGAGGTGGGGGCATTAAATTATCGAAAATAGTGGTTTTGACAAAAATCCCCCTCTCTGGTCCTGAAACTGCACTCGCACGTGAGCTACAGAGACGAAAGCCCGAGGACAAAAACAAAGGATTGCGAGCTCAAGTAAAAAATAAAATTGTTCATATTTTTTTCACTATTTTTTTTCTTTTATTATTATCAAACAAAATAGGTGAAAATTTTCAACATTTGAAATCAACATAAATAAAAAATCACGTTAGGTAAGAGGTGTTGGTGTCCTTTGATTCGAATTGTGTGACAAGATTGGTACGAGGGACGCAAGAAAAAATTTAATCACGTGTCGTTCAATCATCGGTTTGGGCTCTTTGGCGTCAACTATAACCCGTAATGCGGAGGATGCATTGATAGTAATGGATGCAAAAAAAAAAAAATTTAAATATAAAAAATTAAAAATGAATAAATTTTTTGTAATTATAATAATAAAAAAGATTAGGTTTTATATTTTTAAAATTTTATATATATATAAAATTATATATTTATATATTTATATTTTTTTATATATTATATATATATATATAAAAAAAAATTTTTATTCTCTATTGTCTTCTGGCACTTTTCTACTCACTTTCATTTCTTGTTGTTACCACATAAGTGCCTGCTCCACTCACTTTCTGAATTAAAAATTCACCCCATCACGGAGCATACTCAATGTCTCATCGTTTCTATGTTATATGTTTTGTGATGAGAATATTCGGCTATTTAAGGTATCTGCTGGTCAAAATTACTTCGCGATGGTGTGTGAACGATCGGCGATCTCAAGAAAGTGGGTGGAGAGGTTCTAGAAATGATTGGGTTTGAAACGAATATTTATGTGTCGTGGATAGCTCACACTGGTAGAGCCACGCTCTACCAGCCTGGCGGAGTTGTCGTACCAATAGGTCGCAGGTTCGTCCCCACACCGCCGCCGAAAAAAATTTTTTATTCTCTATTGTCTTCTGGGACGTTTCTACTCACTTTCATATCTTGTTGTTACAACATAAGTGCCTGCTCCAATCACTTTTCTGAATTAATATGTTTCTGACTACAACTTATGACCCCCCCCCTTTTGGTCTAAAACAATATCAACACCAATTTACTATCCTGAGATGGAGAGTTGTTGAACACGTCCAGGAGCACACGGGCCCTGAGAGGAAGGGGCGAGACTGCAATTTCCCGGTTGTCGTCTAGCCTTGTTCATACTAGAATCTAGACGGAATCTTTTCTTCTGGGCGGGGAGAGCCAATCTACATAGAATTCAAACAGAAAATAGGGGAAACGGTTATCGAACTGTAAATGATAGATTCTGCTGCGCGTCCCAACCTCAAGTCTTTGTTCCTTTACTAACAATTAACGTTTTAGCTTATTGCTGAGTCCTATGGTGATATGCGTTTTAGATAAACTACTCTTACCATCCACTACCCCGGATATAAACTTACCAAGCACACAAAACCTATGTGTAAAACAAACGCTTGTTATAGTTGATGGGAAGGACCCTTAGTGAGAGAAAATCAGTAAAATGGTTGTCTAAAATCAACAACAAAGCGCTGGAGTGGACGTCTCAATTCGTTCCATCTATACGAAATGTTATTCATGTTTTTGCTTGTCTTGTACCAAACACAAAAATCTCGCGACCACCTTTGTTTCAATGAAGCTGCATATATCAAGTATGGGTTGTTTGTATTGGATTCGATTGGTGGTCAACCAGAGATTCGATGAATCGAACTAGAATTATCAGTCCCTTAATTCCCCGTTATCATTTAAAAAAAGAATACAAAATCTCTTATTCTCTCTCTCTCTCTCTCTCTCTCCTCTCTCTCTCTCTCTTCTGTGTGTGTTGTGTGGTGTCTTTCTCCCTCCTCTGTCTCGATCGCCGTATCCCCTCATCATTGTCTTCTCCTTGCTTATCACTCCTCTCCCATTCTCTCTCTCTCTCCTCTCTCTTCTCTCTCTCTCTTCTCTGCTCGCACTATTATTCTCTACTACTACTACTACTACTACTACTACTACTACTACTACGACTATACTACTACTACTACTACTTTACTACTACTACTATACTACTACTATACTTACTACTACTACACTACTACTACTACTACTACTCACTACCACTACTACTACTACTTACTATACTACTATACTACTATTATTTTATAAAACTACTACTACTTATACTACTACAACTACTACTACTACACTATCTACTAATTTATTCTACGACTAATAATCTTAACTTTTATTCAACTACACGACTACTGACTATACTGCTGCTGCTACTACTACTACTACTACTACTACTACTACTACTACACTACTTACTTACTAATACTACTACTATACTACTACTGCTACCTCACTGCCTTTACGCAAACACAACCACCACTATTACTCTCACACCACCACCCTCCTCTAGTTATATCATCATCATCATCTCTTCATTATTTCATCATCATTCATCATCATCATCATCATCATTCTCCTCCTCATCCTCCGCCCCCTCTCCTTCTCCTCCCTTCTCTCATCA
>NW_027627712.1:2500-4945 GCF_034508935.2 Berghia stephanieae
TTGTACTTTACAATGATCTTTATTTCATTAGTAAGAACATAAAGTTGTTTTGTAGAGAGATGTTTGAGTTTAAAAAATCAATTTTTCTGTTGGGAGTAAGCCTGCCATTTGGGGAAAATACTGAAAATGATGGTGAGAGGGAATTAAATAGCTTAGAATAAAGATTTTGTCCTTAGCATGATTCCAAGAAGAAAAAAAAATATGCTCCAAAGTTCTGAATATATGTTCTAAGGAAATAAACTTTCCTTCTCAACAATGATTTATTTGAGCCAAAGAGACATCATGTCCTAATGGAATGTCCAAGGTACAAACCAGTTGAGAAGGAACTTCTGGCCTGACCCAACCCCATACTCAAAGAAGCTGTACGGCAGTGAGACGACCTCAGGACCACTGTGGGCTTCATTCACCAGACCGGACTGACCATGTGACGTGACGGGAACGAAGTAGAAGAAGAAGAGCCAAAGAGACGAATGCAATTCTGTAGCTGTAGCCAAAAAGAATTCGTATTTTCTACGAAATTGTCTTCGTACTTAGACAGGTCCTGGTTCAGTCGCTCTTTTCAACAAAAACACAAAACAAAACTTGTGTTATTCTTTAAACGGCGGAACAAATTAGATACGCTCTCCCAAATCGGATTCTTTGAGCCGGCTAGGAAATGTGATCTTCAGCCTTAGAGATTCAAGTCTTTTGACGATTCGTCACCTCTTTGTTCCAATATTTTGACATGAACACAATGGGAAATGGCACAATGGGAAATGACACAAAACGCGTCTAGATCTAGATTTGCCTGCCTTGAAAAAAATGTTTAAAAAACCAACGAATCCCAAGACACATCTTTTACTGTATGTAATTTGCTTTTATTGTTGATGCTATGAGCTCCTTGATGATTTGGTTGTGAATTGATTGTATTGTATGTTCTATTGTATGTTTATTTATTTATTTATTTATTTATTTATTTATTTATTTATTTATTTATTTTTTTATTTTTTTTTTTATTTTTTTTTGGGGGGGGGGGGGGTATTTTGTTGTTGCTGTTGATAATTTAGATGCATTGTTAAGTGCCCCGAGCTTGTCAGAGCTTGTGTTTTACACGAGAAGAATGACGAGGAGCTATGTAAATGTGTATTATTATTATTATTATTATTATTATTATTATTATTATTATTATTATTATTATTATTATTATTATTATTAGTATTATTATTATTATTATTATTATATTTATTTATCATTATTATTATTATCATTATTATTATTATTATTATATTATTATTATTATTATATTATTATATTATATTATTATTATTATATTATTCATTATTATTATTATTATTATTATTATTATTATTTTATTATTATATTATATTATTATTATTATTATTATTATTATTATTATTATCATTATCATCATCAACATCATCATCATCATCATCATTATTATCATTATTAATAGTAGTAATAGTAGTAGTAGTTAGTAAGTAGTAGTAGTAGTAGTAGTAGTAGTAGTAGTAGTAGTAGTAGTAGTAGTAATGTGCGCGTGCGCACGCGTGTTGTGTGTGTGTAACGTGTGTGTCTGTATGTGTACGGTGTGAGTGCATAGCATATTTAACTCAACAATGATAAAAACATAAGTTCCTCCCTTACCTACTGCTACTTATCGCTGTATGTCCTCCTCAGAATCTGATTAAATGATATCCATGCCTGTGTCCAGATAAACTTGAATGGGATGGAATGCTTGATGCCAGATTGAAGCCCTGTTTGGTTTGATTTGTTGTTGTTGTTGTGGGGTTGATATCCTAGGTCGTAGATGTTGTGTTGTAGTTGTTGTCGTTGATAATCAACAAACAAGATGATGCCCAACGACAGAATAATTAATTTCTTTAAATTTCTGAAATAGAATAGAACAAAAAGGAACAATCAATTTTATGCAACGTTCAAAGGTTAATGAGATCAATGATTTTTCAGCAAAGCTCAAAAAAAAAACGTTTTTAATATACCGTATCTTATATACCGTCTCGAATCAATAATATACGGGATCAATTCATATCACGGTCTTCTTCTTCTTCTTCTTCTTCCCTTCTTATCTTTCTTCTTCTTCTCTTCTTCTTTCTTCTTCTTCTTCTTTCTCTTCTTCTTTCTTTCTTCTTCTCTTTCTCTCCCCCTTCCTCCTCCATCCTCATCCTCCTTCCTCCTCCTCTTCTCCTCTCCTCCTCCTTTCCTCCTCCTCCTCCTCTTCCTCCTCCCCTTCTCTTCTTCTTCTTCTTCTTCTTTCTTCTTCTTCTTCTTCTTTTCTTCTTTTCTTCTTAATTTTTCTGATGATTATGATGATGATGACGACGGCTATGACGACGATGATGATGATAATAATAATTAATGATGATGTTGATGATAATGATGATGATAATGATGATGATGATGTGATAATGATGATTGATGATGATTTTT
>NW_027627713.1:0-4940 GCF_034508935.2 Berghia stephanieae
ACTAAACAGCCGAAGAATTTTATTTTTTGGGGCCTTGGCTAAGAAACTCACAACATTGTCACCAGAAAATTATATTACAACGGACCAACACATAAAGCGGAACGAGAGACGCATGCGCACAACCAACATGACGTTCTCTCTCTAATAACTTTCCGCCGGTGACGTCACAGACTATGGGTGACGCCCCAATCAAGGGACGCTACTCTTCCGCTAATCTCATTCCCTATGTATAACCTTAAATTGGGCTATAGTTCGGGTTAATACAGTTTAGTGAGAATTACTCATAAATACGGATTGCAAAAAAAAATACAATTATAATGACATGAGCGACGTCAACTTCGTTCTCTCTCTCTCTCTCTCCTCCCCTCTCTCTCCTCTCTCTCCTCTCTCTCTTTTTATAAAAAAATATAAATATATATTATATATATATATATATATAAAAATATAATATATATACACTGTTTGTCAGAATCGATGGGTTAGGAAACTGTCTGAGAATTCCCAGACCGTACACACAATAAATCATTTTTATGAGGCGAATAACATGGGGGGGGGGGGGGGGGGGGGGGGTGGGGGGGGGGGGGGGGGGGGTGGGGGGGGGGGGGGGGGGGGGGGGGGGGGGGGGGGGGGGGGGGGGGGGGGGGGGGGGGGGGGGAGGTTACGCTAAAAGATCGTTTTTCGAAATTTCCACTTCGATACCGGAAGACACCAATATCAACTAACTAATTAAAAAAAACAAAAACAAATTTAAGAATAAATAAATAAATAATAAATAAATAAATAAATAATATAACAAACGGTTAACATTTTTTCCTTTCCCCCCCCCAAAAACCCCCAAAAAAAAAGAAAATTCAAAACAACAAAAAATACAAAAACAAAATACAAACAAAACCACATAAAAAAAAACCACCCCCCCCCCCCCCCCCAAAAAAAAAAAAAAAAAAACAAACAAAAAAAAAACAAAAAAAAAACAAAAAAAAAACAAAAAAAAAAAACAAACCAAACAAACAAAAAACAAAACGAAACCCCCCCTCCCCCCTCCCATCCTAGAAAAACATGGGTTTGATTAAAATTTCCCAGATTCGAGGGGTCTTTTCACAATATAGACTTTTATCGAATCGTGCCGATCGAGGCGACGAACGCCGAACCCGAACCCGAACGGATCTCGCCTTTCACGTGACCATGAAAGAGATCTGGATAGTGAAGGCTCTCAAGCGATATGCAGCATCTGATCTAAGGGCACGTGATAGAGGATAGCTTGGTTGCTGTTGGCTTCAGCTGCCAAAAACGGAGAAGGAAAAAATGGAGACTTATATGAATCGATCGATTTTCGAAAATGAGTTTTCTGGCCAAAATTTTAACATATATTTTTAATCAGAGTACGGCATGCAACATAGTCAAGTGACTGCCCGGCGTTAACCGCATTCCATCTATACTCTCTCTCTCTCTCTCTCTCTCACATAGCACAACATACATACATACATACACAACACACACACACACAAGCACAACATACATACCCACACACACACACACAAGCACAACATACACACACCACACAAGCACAACATACATACACACACAGACACACACAACTCATATACACCAAACTTATCCTTTGAGCACCCAAGTCAAAGAAAAAAAAAACCATCAAAAAACCAAAAATTTTATATTTTCATCACAGGCAACAAACCTTCCAAGACTTCAAATTTAACTTTCGCTGAAATTTATGGAGTCTTTCTTATCAAGCTAATAAAGGAGAGAACTCCTGAAATTCCGAGGGCAATCATCTGCCTCGATCTTCAGATTCTTATCCAGGTGGAGAGGGAATTTAACGAACTTCAACTGTAAACGCTTTAATCTTTTTTTTTCCCTTTTTTGTTACATATCCTGACTCTTTGCATTCAGTTGTGCGGCTATGTGGTCTAGTGGTATGACACCGCTTTCGGATGGGAAGGTCCTGGGTTCGAGCCTCGCTCGGACAATAGTTGAGTCCTTGGAAAAGGGCTCTTTACTCACATTCTCTCACCGTACTCAGGTGTAAAATGAGTACCTGGCCGTTAAAGCGTTGTCTCTGTCCCAAAAATTTGTAATATCGCCTGACAGGCGTCATGTCTCGTCCCTACATGTTATGTGTTGCTGTTGGCCAGGGACCCCTTGTGAAGCGCTTGAGCACGTTTAGGGGATTTTGCGCTATATAAAAGCTCAAGTTTTAGTTTTAGTTTAGATATTTTAAATTTTAATCAACTTTCCCATCCTCTCATATTTTTGGATCTAAAAGCGTATTACAATATAGATGACGTGCGCTTGGCTAAAAAACTCACATCATTGCCACCGGAAGTATAACGGGCCACCCACAAAACTATGTTAACCTTAAACGTTTATACATAGAAATGAAGTTGAGGGCACTCAGGTCTTTGTTTTTGTTTTTTGCCACCCGAGTTTACGAATTTTTCTCACTAAAACTGTATTAACCAGACTATAAACGTTCAAGGTGACACTAGTCATAGTCCTTTCTGTGTGTTGGTCCGTTATAGCTATTCGAAGATGACGTCACTCAGGTCTTTGTTTTGTTTTTTTGCCATCCGCGTTTATGAGTAATGCTCCACTGAACTGTTTTAACCTGACTATAAATGTTCATGGGTACACATAGTTTTGTGTGTTGGTCGTTATACTTCCGATGGCAATGTTATGACTTCTTAGCCAAGCGCATACTATCTATAGATAGAATGCGCTTGCCAAGGATTCACAACATTGCCATCCGGAAGTATAACGGATCAACACACAAACTCTGTGTAACCATGAACTTTTATAGTCTGGTTAATACAGTTTAGTGAGAAGTACTCAAAAAAGCGGGTGGCAAAAAAACAATAACAAAGGCCTGAGTGACGTCATCTTCGATCTATAGCTAGAATAAAGATGACGTCATTAAGTTTTTGTTATTGTTTTTTTTTTTGCCATCCACGTTTGTGATAATTCTCACAATACTGTATTTAAACCCGACTATTAATGTTCAATGTTACAAAATGGTTTTGTGTTTTGGTTTCCTTATATTCCCGTATGGCAAGTTGTAGCCTCTTTGCCAAGCGCATACTATCTATATAATAGTGTGCCCTTGGGTAAGAAGCTCATAACATTTTCCATCCGGAAGTATAACGAACCAACACATAAAACTGTGTATCCATGAACGTTTATAGTCGGGTTAATACAGTTCCCGTGACATTACTCATAAACGCGGATGGCGAAAAACAATAACAGACCTGCTTGACGTCATCTTCGAACTATCTATAGGCTCACAACATTGCCATACGGAATATAACGGCCAACACACCCAAAAATGTGTTAATCATGATCGTTTTTAGTCTGGTTTAATTCAGATTAGTGAGATTACTCATAAACGCGGATGGCAAAAAAACAAACAAACCAAAAACAAACAATAACAAAGGCCTGAGTGGTGTCATCTTCGATCTATTTATAGATAGTATGCGCTTTGCTTAGAAGCTCATAACATTGCCATCTGGAAGTATAACGGACCAACACACAAAACTGTGTGTATCCATGAACGTTTATAGTTCAGGTTAATACAGTTAAGTGAGCATTACTCATAATCGCGGATGGCAAAAAACAATAACAAACACATGAGTGACGTCATCTTCGTTCTATCTATAGAAATGATTCTGGTTGGCAAGCCTGTGGAAAAACGCGTATTTAAAACTTTGGCCATAAAACTCGTCCCTTCAACATGGATCAATTTAAAAACCCCTCATCTTGGCTTAAACCTCAAAAACCATGGCATTCCCGGGTCTTCCTTAAAGTCCCAGGTTTGAGACAAACTTGAGCTTTGATATAGAGCAATATCCACTAAACGTGCACGAAGCGCTTTACCCTGTGACCAACAGCAACACGTAACGTGTAGAACGAGACTATATGACGCCTGTTAGGCGATAATACAATATTTTTTCTTTCCGACAGAGACAGCTCTTTCAACAGCAAGGTACTCATTTTACAGCTGAGCACTGAGATAATGTAGTAAAGAGCCTTTCCAAAAACTCCAACGATACGCCGATCGAGGCTTGAACCCAGGACGTTTCTTTCTATCCGAAAGCGAGTGTCATACCACAAGACCTCATAGCCGCACAAAATCGATGGATATTTTGAAGGACGAGTTTTCAGACCAAATGTTTAAATACGTGTTTTTTCCAGAGTTATGACAGTTACTAGCATGACTATCCCGCACAAATCTTTGGGCCTCTTTTTCGCTCACGAAGTGCCCGAATTCGCGTCAAAATATGGACGAAGCCGTTTCGTATATGCTATTTTAAAAATCAATTACGACGCTGTTTATCGATGAATATGACTGAAAGTTGGCACACAGTTAGAAAAAAAAGGTCATTTTAGATTATGTCAAGCGACAAAACTCGTGCGATTACCAGACGACCGTTAAAAATAGATTTTTTCTCTTTGGAGTAAAATATTTCTTAAACTACCGGGCGTGGAGTTTGTCGCTGACAAGGTAATACATTGAACATTTCTTCTTTTTGGTTGTAAAATTTCATATGAATATGACGAGTACTTTTCCCGTATTTTACAAAACACCATCCTAATTGCTCTTCAAGTTTCAATCTTTTAATCCACTTATTACGTAAGATACAACGAAAGGTCGAAAAAAAAATGCCGAAAAAGCGTCCCATATTTTCGCGTTTTTTTCCTCTTTGCGGGTCATCCAAATAAATGACACCTTTAAAACTGTATAACTTGTTTATTTATGAATGGATTTTCAAAATTCAAAAAACATTTTTACTCAGTGGAAAAGGGCTTGGATTTTAGACAAAAATTTTCCTCAAAAAGGAAAAAAAACATTTTCCATAGTCTTGCTACAGTTACTTGGTTCAATAAGACTGATGTTGTTTTAAAACCGTTCTTTTTCTGCCCAAAACCCC
>NW_027627714.1:0-4936 GCF_034508935.2 Berghia stephanieae
AAAACAAAAAAAAAAAACCCAAAAAAAAAAAAAAAAAAAAACAACTATTCGAAGGCTCAAAACCCAAACTAACCAAACATAATACCACAGACCACATAGCCGATTTTTTAATGATGAATAGAATTAAAGAGCTTTGAGAACGTTTAGTGATATCAAAACAGAAATGCTCAAGTTGTTTTTAGTTTTTTTTTAAATGATCGTCTTTAACCGTGATCATTAAAACAATAATAGAAAGATCATGGTAGAGCACTCCCCTTCACCCAAAGGACCGAACCGATACCGGAACAATTGAATTTTTTTTTTCTGGGGTCCCCCCCCCACCCCCCCCCCCCCCCCCCCCCCATCCCCTACCCCCCCCACCCCAACCCCCTTGTTCCACCCACGAATACTTGGCAAAGCTGGCGGTCCTATCCAAAGGGTAGCAAAATAGTTTATTGGCTTTTTCATTTCAGGCAAATCTTTTTACTTATTTTCAGTCTGATAACTACAATTACAATAAATGCTTTTAAATGATCAAGTTCGGATACTTGCAAAATTCACTAATATCTTATTTGAATTCTAGATTAAAGAATTTTGCCACTCTGCGCAAGATAACCCTAACATCGATATAAATGCTCTCGATATAGAAGCATACTCACAATCACTCGCCGTTTAAAAAACTAAATTCACAAAAACAAAAAAATAACATTGTTTAAAAAATCCTTTTATTCATCCACAGGGGAAATTTGTCTCGAGGGTCTATTCCAAGGGAAAACTGAATAACCCAGGCGTCAGCCGCAATGCAGGCGTTTTTATTGAATTTTAGGGCAAGATGACTTGCTCAAGGCACACAGCTCACGAGGTGATCAAACTGGGTACCTTGGGGAAACGAAGCACAGACCGTGCCGCTAGCCACGCTGCCCCGTATTGTAAACTAAAACGATTAGTCTGTTTGACGGGCTATAATTATAATATTTTTAATAAAACTAATAAACTAAACTGGGGGTCAAAAACCAAACCAAAGAGCAAAGTGAGGTCAGCTAAGAACTGTCATAGATAGAATGCGCTTGGCTAAGAAGCTCACAACATTGCCATCCATAGTATAACGGACCAACACACAAAACTCTGTGTGACCATGAACTTTTATACCCGGATAATACAGTTCAGTGAGAATTACTCATAAACGGGGAGGGCAAAAAACAATAACAAAGTCCCGAGTGACGTCACTTCCCCTTCTACCTAATTAAATATTTTAGTAAAAACAAATAAACTCAACGGGCGGTCTAAAACATAACCAAAGAGCAAAGTGGGTCAGCTAAGAAGCTCACAACTTTGGGCCATCCGGTAGTATAACGGACCAACACACAAAACCCTGTGTACCATGAATTTTTTATAGTCGGGATAATACAGTTTAGTGAGAATTACTCATAAACGCGGATGGCAAAAAAACAAAAAAAAAAAAAAAAAAAAAAACAATAACAAAGACCCGATGACGTCAACGTCGTTCTATCTATAGGAGTTTAAAAAAAAAAAAAAAAAAAAAAAAAAAAAAACAACAAACAAACCAGCCAATTTTGCTGGCAAAATGAAAAAAAAAAGCTCTTGTCATGTACAGTAAAACTGTGAGCTTGTAACTGAATAGAACTCTAGTAGGTGAGCAGACCTCTTCAGCTTCAAAACTCAAAACAAGAGTTCAGCCCTGAAGTACTTAAATGTGTTTTAACAACCCAATTAGCCTGCCACACTTTGAAAAAAAAAGTATTAAAAATTTTTTGGCCAAAAACCTCTCTTTCAAATGTAGATTGATTAAAATGACCTTCATCTTGTCAAAAACTCTCAAACCTGAGATTTTCAAACTTCAAAGGAATATTTAAAGGAAGTCAACAATTTGAGAATTTTTGGCAAGATCGGGTTTCACTATTATCGCTCGATATTTGATAGATTAGTTTTTCTGGCCAAAATTTTCAATACGTGTTTTCTTTTCTTCTTTTTTTTCAGTACGGCAGTAGTAAAAATATAGATAAACTTAATACCTGGTAATTTGGCCCAATGAAGCGCGATTGTGAAACTTAGTTAAAATCCGCACACACACAACGGACGAATTTTTATATTCACAATATAAACAACAACGTGATCACGGGCTTCTATTGTTTCATTATTATTGAAACACACTTGCAACACACATGCACTACACCCCACTAAAAGAATAACAAATATAATCCATTGACTCACAACAAAGCCTCTTCCAGCCCGTTTGAACTAGCGTCTTTAACACAACCTACACTCAGAATATCCAAAAAGCCAACTAACCTTTTGAAGTACTGTGGCAGAACGTTCTAATTGTTAGAAAGCCAAATTAATTTATGTTTCTTACACCAATTCAGTGAGGGAAAAAAACCTCAAAGAAAAGACAAGCAAATATTTAAGAGACAGGTCATACACGTCCCTTCAATACCACAATAATGAATAATCTTTTTTATGGCAAGGCAAATAATAGATAATATTATTTGGGACATTTTCAATTGGCCGCAAAAACAATCAATCTGACAACCCCATTCGTTAGATCAAAGGGGGACGGGGGTAACGAAGAGTTAACTGGACGCCAGACCGGAGTGAGCATGCACGTGTGTTCGTGAGTGAGTAAGTGAGTGAAAGGGGTTGCGTGTGGTGATTTATAACGTCTGTTGTACATTGAGCGTCTTCTGGCATTTACAAGATGTCTGGATGAATCGCAGACCTATAATATGCGCTCTATTTATTTAGTTATCGCATGTCCAGTACACAATTTATGTACAATGAAGCAAGATTTTCTCAAAAACGAAAATCACGAGTTCACGGGAATCTCTAAAATCGTCCTTTTCCAGTTTAAAAACAAAACAAAAACAAAAAAAAAAAAAAAAACATAGTATTCCAGAGTCCTTTGGGATATGACGCGAAGTTTTTACGGTTTTTTGTAGCGTGAAAAAAAGGGCAATAACAATGGGGGTAAACTATATTCATGTTTTCGTCCACTAAGTCATCAGTCACATGATTTGTTGCTGTCCAACGATTGATATATCTTAAAAAATGTAAACACGCTGCTTTGTTTATGAAAGTTGTAAACATAACCATGTGTCCAGCTGAATAAAATGACCACATCGTGATGTTAGATACTTAAAAACCTGTGACACTTTTAACTATGTGGGTCACTTTGAGTACATTTTGCAATGTGACCAATGACCAGCAATGGAAAGTTAATATAGATCATGTCCATTGCTTGCTACGATAACCTAACGCAAGGTACTTCCTGCCAGATATAACATACCCTGTCACCCCAATCACTGATGGGTAGAATGCGGAGATGGGGGGTGGGGGGGGGGGGGGGGGGGGGGGGGGGTCAGAAAAAAATCTCGAAATGCACCCGGATTTGATCTCGGTGTCCCTTTGCTTGTGAATCGAGTGCTCTACCAACTGAGCTAAGAAAGCCCTTTTCCCAGGTAAAAAAAAAACAACTTTAATTCTGCATCAAATACAGGAAGATTTGAGATGTTAGAATATTATTTATATAATGAAGAAGGGAAGAGCTTATTATTATTTTTTTTTTCTAAATGAACGTTTGGGCAGACTCTGTCAGTATTACAATGAACAATTTAAATATAAAATGGGGGGAAACGGTCTCCCAGCGGCGGGGGCGTATTGACGGCATATGGTGTTGCCATGATAAGAAGAAGAAAAAAATTCTAAAACCGTGAACACGTTAAGAGAGAAAAGCACATGTTAAAAACTCTCTTTTTTGGAAGGGTGGGGGGGGGGGGGGGGGGGGAGGGTCGATGGTTTCTACGAGGGGAAACAAAACTCACAAAAACAAATAATTAAATGAAAAAAAACAACCACACGCTAAGAACAAGTCCCGTATGAAAAGTCTTTGTAATTATTCTTTTTTCCAAACCATTTAAAAGGATTGGTTTTGGTCGATAATGCAATCAATATGTGATAAATGTAAATCAAAAGAAAAAAATAAACCTATGACAGAAATTACTTACTTTAGTACTTGTAAAGAAAATCTCACGGCGATGTTCATCTCTGCAAATCTTTTTATAATGTGTTTATTGAAATCGGAATGGCATCTTTTTCCCAGCTTTGTGAATTGACAGAATCATTAACGAATTTAACCGCTCCCTGTTTCATGAATTTCGCAAAAAATTTTTTCACATCTTTTAAGGGTGCTAAAACAACGTTCAGGAGGTTAAGAAATACGATGGAAGTGGTTAAGGTCATTTATAGCCTATAGATGTCCATGATTTGCCAGTTTTGTTGTAAACTGTTTAAAAAATAGACAATAAAAAAAAAAGAAACGTTATTTTTTCTATAACCAACTGTGAGCCTTCATGCCTGCATAAACCCTGTCACTGAAAAAGACGTTTTCGAGATTTCCACACCGTTTAATTCAAAATCAGTTGTTGGTGAGGAACTAGTCTTTTTATTTCTAATTTGTCATCTAGTGTCAATCTCCCAAACGGTCGGTGAAGTAAAGAGTCAACTTGATTCATTGCAAATTCATTGTTTAACAAACAAAACTTCAAAGTGTAAACTCAAATAATGGAATCAGTGGACTACGATTAATGATTGCACAAATAAAAGGTAGATCAGATCTTAAAGCATCACAAAGAAAAAATCACCTCCACTTAAGTGCTTAAAAAATCTAAAAACACACCAAAGTAATAACTGTTGACAATCTTCGCTTTCCTTTCTCCTGACTGACACAAATACACACGCACAAACAAACAAAAACACACACACACACACAAATAAACACTCATACAAAACGTAACCATCAACTCGGCACTACAAGCAAGAAAAATGTTGGTAAATTCGTCCACAATGGTTCGTTGCAAAGAATTACTTTATTCAATAATCGGAAAAAAGTTGGGGGGGGGGGGGGGGGGGGGGGGGTTTTGTTGTTTTTTGTTTGGTTTTT
>NW_027627715.1:0-4936 GCF_034508935.2 Berghia stephanieae
GTAAAAAAACCTTTATAGCCGACGGCGAGAAGAGCTTCTTTTTATAACTTCATTAGGTTGTGAATGTTGTACTTGACCATCTATATTCAAGCCAGATAATCCATCATGGTTTTTGCAAGATATAGCAAATGGTAGAAACATGTCAAATTCGATAAATCTCTACATTAATTCTACATTTTTTTCCCCTGAAGATGCCCAAATCAAAGAAATCTAATCATTCCCCCTTAAAAAATCATTTAGACGCAATTAGTAAAATCATAAGTAAAAACTGTCAATTTTATTGGGGTTTTTATTAAATTTTTTTTTCAATATACTATTGACGCATTATAAACCTGACAATTTAAAAGCATATTTTTGACATGGTTTTGATAATACTCTAAAGGAACTGGCAAATATTCTCAACAGCACATATTCTTTTCTCACGTTCTTCAAAATACTTTATTTATTCTTTTAAATATGTGCAAGGGGTTGTTTTTTTCTAATTGGTATTAAAAATATTGTATATTTTATATCTTTAAATTATCAGATACGTTTGTTCACTTTTGGAAAGCATTATTTAAAAATGATACCTATAGACATTAAAAAGGAAGCTAAAAAAGAATATCATTTGTTTAACACTTTATTTTACTTTATAAACAAAAAGGTTCATATTGTTCAATTGGCATTTTGGCCCTTTGTATCAAGTGATTACTGAAAGTCCCGGTGTGGTATTTCTTCTGAATAGTTACCATTCGAAGTCTTACTTCTTGAACAATAGTGTTAACAAAAATAAATGGACAAGTTCATGAAACGCTTTGAATCTATTTGATAGACATTCTACTCATTTTTAAATTTTTTACATGATATTCACTTCCTTGATTGAACTCTTTGGATTCTGAGACTGGGTTTGACATCACCGTTTTTTAAACAGTTTAACATGACAGGGGAATTGGAGAGTCTGTTCTTGCTCCACAGCGATCAATGAGGACCACATCATCTTCCACCTTCACGGCAACAGCACAGTTGCAGGATGCTACGTTTTTTCTATTACATTTTTTGCGATAGAATGCATGTACTGTGTATGGCAGAGTTGTGTGACGATACAACACCAAATTCTCCCTCCCTTTTAATTGTCGTATTTTCTGTAATAAAAATGGGAAAACTATTGCATTTCAAAACATTTCAGCACTGGAACATTCTACCCAAAAAGAACTACTAAGATTTAGCTTATTCCACATTGATTAAAGCTTAGATTGTTCCGATGAAGAATGAATTCATCTTTAACAATAAAAAATAGATTTAAATGTACCAATTTTACACATGCCCATTTTCAACGTCATTGACAACAAATTTTACTTTCTCACAAAGACAAAGGATTAAAAAAAGTTTATTCCTAAAAATCACATCTCAGACTTTATAAATTTTAAGAATTTAAAAGAAAAAACCTAAAAAAATGAATTTTTATAACAAAAAATGTCTTTATATTATAATTAGAAATTTTAGAGAACAAATACAGATCAACCAAATAAAATATGCAAGATGTAACCAATACTTACACGCCGTCAAATGTTTGCATGTGAGGATCGTTGACTGAAAAGGCATTGTCTTCCTTGGTCTCTATCAAGGACAGTAACCTGAAATAGACCAAAGAAATATCAAATGAATGAAAAAAGAGACAATGTTTGAAGTTAATGGTATTTTTCATCAATATTCATCGGCGAATATAAGTTAAAACCATCAATGAACGATAACGTTTGCTAGCTTGTTTTGTCAATTTGTTGGACCGTTATGAAGTGCGGGGGATAAGGACATGTTGATTGTTACTCCTCATTGATGTTTTATAAAGCAATAAAACCATGTACGACAATGATTATTCTTTAAACAAAATGACTCCCTCTTCGAAAATACTAAGACCATAGCTATAGTCGAAAATAAACAAAACAAATAGTAAATGAATGGACAATTCACATAGCAAAACTAGTTTACCTTTAGTTTGTTGACTAATCAGGAAAGAGGCAACGATGCACAATTTCAGGGATACGGATACGTTGAGCCTACCAGTGACATCTCCATCTCGAATGCTATCCACAGTGGCCATCACAGGGAACCATGACTCCTGTCATCCAATCACTTGTATTGATGGAACGTTTGCAATCACTTATGCCATCACCTCTAACCACAACTTGCCTCAAGTCATTGCCATTGGGACATAATTGTTCTCCATCAAAGTCACCCACCCGGGCAAGGACACATCTAAGCTAGCTTCGTGTGAAACCCTTGCATCAAGTGCACATAATAGATACATTGGAGGTTTGACTTGACGGTCACGTGAGATGGAGCTGCTCCTTCAATAAGAGTTAATACGGTTGTTTTTAACCTGTTAGAAAATAAAAGAATCGGTAGATATCGGGAACGAACGATAGACATTTTGAGGGGGTACTATTACTATTCACTAAGTCTCATTTCATCTTTTAAAGAGCAAATTAAAAGTCGAGAAAAGTATGGGTGGTATGGGGAATACGCCAATAAAAAACTCTCTCTCTCTCTCTCCCCTCTCTCTCTCTTCTCTCTCTCTCTCTCTCTCTCACACACACCAAATGCTATCTTTTATTTTTTCTCTCTCTCATTCTCTCTCTCTCCCCTCTCTCTCACCAATGCTATCTTTTATTCTCTCTCTCTCTTCTCTCTCTCCCCCTTCTCTCTCTTCTCTCTCCTCTCTCTCACACCAATGCTATCTTTTATTTTTCTCTCTCTATTCTCTCTCTCTCTCTCTCCCCTCTCTCTCTCTCTCTCTCTCTCTCTCTCCACCAATGCATCTTTTATCTTTTCTCTCTCTCTCTCTCTCTCTCTCTCTCTCTCTCTTTCTATCTATCTATCTATTATCTTTTAAAACTCATATCTCTCTCTATCTCTCTTTTCTCACACACACACACACACACACACGCACACACACACACTTTCTATGTCCCTTATTATTTTCTTGATATTAGCTAATTGATTATTAAGTATATCAAAACGTGTCCCCATGTATTTTTTTCTCATAATTCATTTCAATGTATTTCCAATGTATTTTCTGAATCCGGTCCACACGATATAGATGTAATAAAGAAAGAAAAACCAATACCATACCTTAACGGATATTTCAAAAGTGGTAGAGATTGTCGGCCCACTGAGATCCTTGCAGTTGTACACAAAAATGGTGTAACTGAGCATGAGATCTAATAAAAATAATAAGAAAATGCCGTGAGTAAAGTGTCATAAACTAACATCTAAGTTGGGTTTTTTTTATACATTGGACAATAATATGAGAACTCCTTACAAGCGAAAAATATGAAAAGTACAGAGTATGCTTGAAAGTAAGTATCAGGATCATTGAGTGTAGAATTGGTTGTTTTGGTGATGACAGATAGTGGCAGAGTTACTGATAATGGCGGAAGTAGTTGTTTTTAGTAATAATAGAAATAGTAGTAGTAGTTAGTATATAGTATAGTAGTAGTATAGTAGAGTAGTAGTAGTAGTAGTAGTAGTAGTAGTAGTAGTTTTAGAAGTAGTCGTAATAAATTATAATAATAATATATACTTTATTCATCCAAAAAATGGAAAATCGTTTAGTAGTAAGTTGTAGTTAGTAGTAGTAGTAGTAGTAGTAGTAGTAGTATAGTAGTAGTAGTAGTAGTAGTAGTAGTATTTGAAGTAGGAGCAGAGTATTTAGTATTAGTAGTAGAGTAGCATGGGCGGTGATGATAACAGTTATAGCTGAAGAAGAGAGAGAGGATGTAAAGAACGACTAGAAGTAGTGCTAGAACAGTGGGTAAATTCGTAGTGCGGTACTCATTGCTGAACAGTTGTTTTAGTTTTTTATCATGTTATTTTTATTTATCTCTGCAAATGTCATATTATCTTACAACTGATCCAAAATGTTCATTGCCAAATGTATCCTCGTCCAAAATGTCCAAAAATCCTCTTTCCCCCCAACACTGGCTTCACAAACAACTCTTTCCATTCTACGCTCCAAATAAACTCCAAAATGACACGTCTCCGCGATTAGCTATTGAAGTAGCACCCCAAGTTGTGGCATTGTGGTATTCCACAGGATTTTTAGTGGAGCGGCAGCGTTGGAATGTCGTTTTTTGGAAGGGGAAAAATCACAATTTTTGTTTTAAATCGATCTATACGAGTATTTCAATATCACATGTGGCCCATAGCCACAAAAACATCATCGTGCTGGGTTGGTTCAAATGCAAAATTTTTGAATTATATTTTTTTAAAAAAGATTTAGTTAAGACTAGAGCTTTATTGTTGACAATGGATAAAGTTTTTTTAAAGGAGCAAAAACTAAAATCTCACATTTCTAGTCATTAAAAATCAAAATTACATTTTTGGGATCTGGTTAATTTCCCCACTAATACCGTTTTAAAATAATTTGTCACAAATGCCCCCTCTCTGAATAAACAAAGGGATATTTATTACAAAGAAAAAACGATATTTATAGTTAAAACAAAGTCTAGACATAAAATAAGGCTGTCAAAGCATTACATTCTAAACTTGAACTATTCTTTGATTCTTATTTTGTCATAATTTTGTCAACCCTTAAAGTCATGGTTTTGGTTTCCCCAGTTCAGTTTTCACACTTAATACTGAATGCAAAGAAATATCACAAAATAATGTGATCAATTTTCAGTAAAAATTTCACCCTACACAAACATGTACAAACCCAAATAGAAAACACACACGCCCCCCCAGACAACAGACACACACACACATACAAACACACAAAAACATATTCACATAAACAACCACACACTCTCTCTCTCCCCTTTATCTCTGTCTCTCCTTCTCTCTCTCTCTCTCCCCCTTCTCTCTCTCTCTCTCTCTGCCCCCTTCTCCCCTCTCTCTTTCAAAATTAATAACAATCTAAAAAAACTGTGATTATTCCAGGATGTCAAAGGGTTTCCCC
>NW_027627716.1:0-4935 GCF_034508935.2 Berghia stephanieae
CTCCTTCTTTTTCACCCCCCTCCGTCCACTCCTTCCGCGCTTATTCATACCCTTGCCACCCAAACACCCGCACACACATTGATTGAACATTGACACATTCGCTACATGTAGAGTTCAATTAATGGATCTTTCTGTGCCCTGATTTCCAGCACTTGCTAATTGCACATTTTATAATTTAGCACCGTCACTAACTAGTTTGACTGAATTAACATTGCAGTAGTGTCAACCCGGCAAAGTGATTTGTACTTTTTAACCTTTGTCAATCCCCAGCAGGAAATTTTTCAAAAAGAAGAGAAAATAGAAAAAAAAAGGGAAAAAAAAAAGGACAAGTTTTTCAACCGAAGAGGGAAAAAGAGAGGTAAAAAACGCTTTTTGACAAAATTTTTCCCTGACAAATTATAGACCAAAAGGCAAAAAATGTCGTGGATTACGAGGTTTCACTTCACACTTTACACACATACACACCCCTCACAAACAAGCCCCACACACACACACACACACGCACAACGTACACACAAAACATACACACACACTCAATCAATGAAATTTGATTTTTCACTACACAGACATTACTTAAATCATTTTGTTTTTAAAAAATCTTAAATAATTGAACTGTATGCAGCTTTTAAAGCTGCAAAACTTTAATTGTTGTATTACTGGTCTTATTATTATTTAAATTCTTTTTAAGCCTCTGGTGTTGCCATACATAACACCAGC
This sequence comes from Berghia stephanieae, assembly GCF_034508935.2. NCBI lineage: Eukaryota > Metazoa > Mollusca > Gastropoda > Nudibranchia > Aeolidiidae > Berghia > Berghia stephanieae. Next base: position 718 of record NW_027627716.1, read on the forward strand.
TCAATGTAATGTGTCAAATCTATTCACATTTTTTTTTCTCCAAAAGGTGATATTTTAAGATTTACTTTATTCTTCTTGTCCTTTTGAATTCACCATGGTTGTTGGTTTTTAAAATTAATTTCCCTTATTTCTGCATCAATTAAACATTATTGACTGTAAACCTATCAAAATAGTAGGGCTTCATCCGAAAAGTGATAAGTTTGTTAATGTCGAAATTAAAAAAAAAACAAACAACAAAAAACTAAGTAAAACAGTATCGTTAAATGACTTTTGTAACTCTTCGCCAGCGACGATAAAAAGCAATTTATTGTGAGTTTTTTTTATTTTTTGAAGTTTAAGATTTCCAAATCAAACAACCTATGTGTTTTTTTATGATGCTTAAAACCTGGAAAATCAACAGGAGCACTTTCAAATAGAATATTTACTCATTCTAATGTTAGTGTTAAAAAAGAGTCCTACAAATAATTTATCAAATTATATTTTAAATTACCAGAGTAGAGATAGAGGTAGACTAGTTATCTGCTTAGAATGGAATACTATGCTACCAAGGTAAACCTTCAGATGGGCTCCAGCAGAAAAAAAGTATAAAATATCGACTGATATCGATCTGGAGAAGAATCACCAAAAGGAGATAAAACTACAGGGGCCCTGTTGGGTCAAAAACCAGATTTGGCATTGAATTGCAACAAATCCATTGTATTGTCCTTACATTTGCTTAAGAACCAAGAAAAACTCATGCTAACTATTACTATCTCACAACATTAAACAAAAAAAGGTAAATTTAAATTCCCGGAAGGTAAAACGAAAAAGGCATTTTTAAAAGGCGCCCTTCAGTTTTCATTTTCCCATGCCAAGTCGTAAAACTGGAATTCCCCAAAGCCCTACTATTTCCCTGACCAACAAGCGAGCAAATGGACGACCCAATAACATCACCGCTCACATTCGAGAAAGACTTGAAACAAATCAAATTGATGAAACCAGATTAGCATCACCTCAGAGCTATCAAACAGATAAAAATAGACAAAACAAAACAATACCCTCACAGTCGTAACGTCACTTCCTCGTAAATGACCATCGTAACTTAGTAACTGGCTCTAAACTATCCGGACAATGGCGGACGCCCTTATGAAATATTTCTCGGACGAGCATAAAAGTGTATCCAGATTAAAAAACATTATAAATATGATCTTGTTTTGACTTTTATACATTCTGATCACAAGAATTAGAAAAGTTCGAGCCAGCATGAAGAATAAAAAGTACATATTTTCTTTGTTTAAAAACCAAGCTGCTCGTTGCTGAGCGACGTGACATCAGACTATTGAACCCAAATTTGGGAACTTCACCACAACAATAGATGAAAGGGTGGATGGCTTTAAGTGAGAAAACCCACATAGAGTCAATATCATAAGGCGTATGATGTCGTCCTTTTTAGATCAATAGTAGAGCTTGCAAGTCTGGGAGCGAAACGAAGATAATGTTTCAAAAGACCTCATTTGTGTCGTGCAATGACAAAACGTTATTCTTTAACATTTTGGGCCAAAATCGTCGTTTTCGCACACCAGTAGACTTCGACGATCCCAAACTTTTAACTAAGCCTTAACCCTAATGCCTCTTTAGAATTAATAACGTTAAAGATTTTTTGATAAGATGAGAGTCAACTTAATCATCGGTATGATGAGTTAAAAGTTTTTGGCCAAAACGAAAATGTAGTGTTTTTGTTCATCGTAAGCTTGAGGGGATTATCTTGGAAAAAAGGATGGAAGGGTTGTGGGGGAAGGAACAAGCGTTTTTTAGATATCAGGTTACTGATAAAACCGGAGCATCCGCTTTGTAATGGCTTCTTTCTCTCTCTCTCTACTCTATTTGAAACTTTAAAATAAGATAATGAAATACCGATGTATATTTTGTATTGGCAAGAACATGAATATTATCAATTGTCAACATACATAAATATTTGAAAGTGCTATACTATATAGTGAGAAACAGGGGGGGGGGGGGGGGGGGATATGACATAATGCAATACATACGTAAACTTTTTTAATTTTAAAATGATGCAAAGGTTATACAGGGTTATCCATAAAGTCCCTGATTTCAAAGACTTTTTATTCTTAGACCATTATAGATATTTGCATCTGGTTTCAATACTGTCTAAGAAAAGTAAATACATGCATGCTCATTTTTTCATTTGACCTACATTTTATCCCCAAAATTTAGCAGAATGAACATTAACTTAAAAGACATCTTTTTTCTTTCCTTCTATTTTGGAATGACAAAATTGCGAAAAAAAATCTCTTTGTGTAATGTGATTCCATGAAACGGGTTCGCCAAGTAGGTCAAGTCAACAGCGTTCCTACCCTAGTTTAGCATCCATACAGGGAGCGAAAACGACTTTTTAAAAAAAACCCTGATAATCTGAAAATTTACTGAGAAACATAGTGTCAGAGATTAACCACACTTTTCGTTGAGCAAGCGTTATCGAAGAAAAATTTTTTAGGAGGTGCCACACAAATTTCGAGCTTAATCATTTCAATCTACAAAGCAAATCATTTGACATTTTATCGGCATTCATAAAAGCATCGTTCACAAGATTTGAGAAAACAACTCACCTTATCCTTAAAAATTAAAAAGTCGTCCAAGCACCGCACCCAAAAGACCGCTTGTTCAGGAGCGATTTTTAACAGTGGAAGGCACAAGGCATATTATGTGAGAGAACGATTTGTTTAACGGATTAGTTTTTAATTCTATTTTTCCGTAAATATAATAAATATAATGTCAGAAATTTGCTTTCCAGAGCCACTGCACGATGCAAAATGAGAAAAGAGGAGACGAAAAAAGAGGAATGTTTAGTGTGCCCGAAGTAAAAATTGATTACAGGTCCATTTTTTTTTACGTGAATGTCACGTCACTCTAAAAACGACATTAAACCATCGTGAAAGTAGCCTTAGGTGACCATGAGTTGTTTATGTTTAAACCTGTTTTTTTACAACACTTCTTGGTCGTCCAATGAAAATTACTCACCATGATTTATAAAGCCATGGTGGCCCAAATTGACACCTGTCATTCTTGATCGAACAATGCGTGTTGGTTGTGTGTTTAATGTTAAGGGCCGGATAATAGCAAGGGATAGCGCAGGTTACTGTGTTCTGTGAATCGGACGTTCGAAAACGTGACACATAAATCATTTGACCGAAAATGTCGATCTGTACTATGTAAGTCTAATCAAACGAGTGACCAATCAATTATAGCAGAGGAGAGGTCGAATAAATACTATGTCAGCTCGACCGATAAGTGACCGTTAATATCATAGAAACAGAAAAAGTGGATCTGTCCTATGTGTGCGAGTCCCAATAAAATATAAAACACAGAATGACAAAAATGTGTTTAAAATACTCAATGCTGGCCGGTTGCCCTGTTCGGTTACAAAATAAAAAGGGGAAAATACTATGTCGTAATATCACATTTCCAAGGCAAAAAGTGAGTGTGATAATAAATTTTGGGGCCTTGAACTTGTGCGAATAATCACTATCCAGACACAAAAAAATAAGATAAATCTATCTAGTGTGCAAAGTACGTTTGAGATAGAAGGGACGATTGTTCTCAACATTTGCTATAGATAGTATGTGCTTGGCTAAGAAGCTCATAACATTGCCATCCGGAAGTATAACAGACCATAACCAAAACTGTGTGTAACCCTGAACGTTTTAGAGTGTTTGGGTTTATACAACTTAAGTGAGAATCACTCACAAACGCGGGTGGCAAAATATAACAACAAAGGCTTGAGTGACGTCATCTTCGAAAATATCTATATCTGAGTCCTAACGAAGAGTGAAAATGGAGAGGCTTCGTATGGGAACAAAACAGACAATGGGCGTTTCGGGGACAAACCCCCTTTGTCAGCACAACAATACACAAATAAAGGTGGAAAACAAATAAAATATAATGAAAAATAATTTTTATCGTCTGTACGCAATGGTGGTTGCAGTATGAATGAAATGTTAGCGGGCGTGGGTAAGGATAGGGTGCCCAGGGGGGTGATTTTAATTGAAAAGCAAAGGGCAGCGTCAGGGACAGAACTTTCCAGACTATAATGGAAAATAAAACGACAATGGTATAGTAGTAGTAGTAGTAGTAGTAGTAGTTGAGTAGTAGTAGTAGTAGTAGTAGTAGTAGAATATAGTATTAAATAGTAGTGTAAGTGTAGTATTAGTAGAAGGCAAA
>NW_027627717.1:0-4935 GCF_034508935.2 Berghia stephanieae
AAAAGTAATATCGCTTTCCAAACAAAGACTAAAGAAAAGTTGGAAAACGATAAAGGGGATAGAAACACAGCAATCCTCCTGCCCACTAGGGGAGTCGGACCCCACCCAAATGGGGGGTAAAAACCACAGCAAGTACCTCCCTGCCCACTATGGAGGTCAGGAACCCCACCCAGATAAGGGGATAGAAGCCCACAGCAAGTCCCTCCCTGCCCACAAAGGAGGTCAGGAACCCCACCCAGATATAGGGATAGAAGACACAGCAAGTACCCTCCCTGCCCACTATGGGGGTCAGGAACCCCAACCAGATATGGGGGGATAGAAGACACAGCCAAGTACCTCCCTGCCCACTTTTGAGGTCAGGAACCCCACCCAGATATAGAGATAGAAGACACAGCCAAGTACCTCCCTGTCCACTAGGGGAGGTCAGGAACCCCACCCAATAAAAGGGAGATAGAAGACACAGCAAGTAGTACCCCCCTGCCCACTATGAGGGGTCATGACCCCACCCACTGCATGTATGAAATCGCAAACTCAAAACACTAGAAAATCCATTCCATCTTAAAAAAAGGGCTACCCCACAGTCATAAAGTAAAATAGGGGATTGAAAATCCCATCGAAATTTGAGAATTACATCAAAAATTTCGAAGTGGCAAATTTGACACAATTGTCCAACGAATATATTTTCCTAAAAAAAATTTGTGTACACAAATTCAATAAATTTTGTTTGATTGTGATGAAATTTCAGTCTTGTATCAGGTCTGACTTGAAAATGAAAAGGACACATGTCCTAATGAATGCCCAAAGGGTACAACCAGTTGAGAAGGAACATCTGGCCTGACCCCAAACCCCATACTCAAAGAAGCTGTACGGCAGTGAGAACGACCCAGGACCACTGGGGGCTTCATTCACCAGACCGACTGACCATGTGACGTACGGAATGAAGAAGAAGAAGTATCAGTATGGTCAGGTGGGAATTACAGGCTTATAAAGGATTATCACATTTTCCCTTTTTTATTTCTCGCACCCGATATTAAAATCCATGATATCGCTATAGAGAGAGAGTTAGAGAGAGAGAGAGAGACTGGGAGTGAGATAGATAGATAGATAGATAGATAGATAGAGAGAGAGAGAGAGAGAAGAGAGAGAGAGAGAGAGAGAGTTAGCGAGATTTTTTTTTTTTTTTTTGTTTGTTGCTTTAGTTCTCTTCCAACACAATTGAGGTTATATGAGAGACCGCTGAAACAAAAAAACAGCAATCTAACAAAAATAGTACAAATTAAATCAAAATCATAACCTAAAGATATCATAACTAAATTAAAATAACCAAGAACAAACAGGCAGAAGAATTACAGAAAAAAATATATCCCCTGTCAAAAATACAATCACAAACAAAGAAGCAGGATATCTATAAAGAGAAGAAGAAACGACATCACTATGGGATCGTACACCCATGCGAACATCATAGGTAAATGATTCAAGGGTGATGCTCCCACCAACCACCCCAGAGTTAGAGAAAAGAGAGAAAAGAGAGAGAGAAAAGAAAAGAGAGAGAGATAGAGAGAGATTTAAGAGGAGCAAAAAGAGACCGGGGAGTGAGATAGATAGATAGATAGAGTTAGTGAGTGAGAGAGAGAGAAATTTGAAGGGATTGAAGTTATTGTTAGGCCTAGAGCTTTATTTTATAGAGAGTGGGCGCAATAAAAATAAATTTCATTATTATTATTTTTTAAATTTATTTTATAGCACAATACCCAAAAAACATCTCAAAGTGCTTTAAAAAGGGGATCCCTAGGCAACAGCACCACTTAACGTGCCTGTTAAGAGATATTACATTTTTATTTTTTTGGATAAAGACAAAAGCTGTTAAGTACTTATCTTCCCACCTGAGTACGGTGAAAGAATATGAGTAAGAGCCTTTACCGATTTCCCAACCATGCGCCCGATCAGAGCAGGGCTCGAAACCCCGGACCTCCCCAATCAAGATGTTTTGTGACCCCCTGCCCTGCCAACCCCGCAATGAATTGAAAGGTAACGGTTTTGTTCATCTGGTTGAAATCACTTTGCTGCAACACTGGTTTCCTATCTAAAAGGTAGCAAGCAATTGCAATTGTCCAGATCTATACAACACCAAATAAACTCGGTCCGCTTGGGGAATTTTTTACCATGGTAGACAAAATCCCTTCAAGCCGTACTTTGATATATTTTGAAAAAATTAGTGATGACAGAAAAAAAGATGGAAAAGAAGAAGAAGAAGAAGAAAAAGAAGAAGAAAGAAGAAAAGAAGAAGAAGAAAAGAAGAAGAAGAAGAAAAGAAGAAAAAGAAGAAGAAGAAGAAGAAGAAGAAGAAGAAAAGACAGAAGTAAGATGTGAACTTGGACAATGACAGAGAAGAAAATAATTTAAGGTAGAATAAAAATAAAACAACTGGTTTGAAATGACCAACTTCCAAAAACCCCAGGGCCCAAAGGGCAATACAAAAATCAATAAAATATTTCAGTATCCCGTTTGAAACGAATACGGCGGAGTAACAGTATAGTTTTGGGTTTTTTAATGGTTAAATGCTTAAAAACACTGACAACGAGTGTGAACAGTATTTAAAATATATAACAAGTGATTGGATGGTTTACGACTGCATATATACCTGCAGGTCTGACACCCGAACCAATTATGGGCCTAATTTAACATTGTAGTAATGGACAATATTTTGCTCTTTTTTTATTTAAAATAAAAAAATAAAATATTTCCATTATAACAAAAAAAATGTGCCCATAATAAATAAAATGAATTGGGTTATCAACCTGCAAATAAGTGCACGTCGGATAAATTTAGCCTACATATTATTAACTATCCTTAGTCTTTGTTTTTATTTTTTTAACATTTTGAGTTTAGTTATAGTTTTAGTTTTATTATTTTTAACCAAACATTTAAAGCGATGTGATTTGATTACAGTTACTGACTGGTTTACAAAATGAGAATGTTGAATTCATCTCACCAAACTGTTGACGCTTAGCATCTTCTGGTCTGCGCACTCCAGCAGACGACGAGTGGGTTTCCACAATTCCCTGCAACGATTTTCCATTGGTTGTTGAATACCTACTGTTTACAAGTTGGAGAAATTATGTTAAGTATGATCAATTTTATAAATAGACGATGACTGCCGACTGCAACATGAATGATGAACGTCCACTCCGCCGTGTCTCGAAGATGATGATACAATGCATCACTGATCGTCCGTAGACTTGCGAGTCATCGAGTACATAAAGCCAAAAACAAAACAACAGTCATTGTTCCTTCAAGTCGACAGAACAACTTCAAAAAGCAGGAATGTGTCCATTATTGAGAAGTTGTCACCTCACTCAGCACTGTGCTCAATCCGTGGGTATTATGAATACGCCAATTGTACAAACCACGATGTGGAAATCTTCAAAATAAATCAATGAAAAGTAAATGGCGCGGAACGCAATGACCTAAACAGAACGAAAAAGAGGGTATAAATCAACCGGTCAACCAACCAATCAGCGATCAGGATTTAGTTCGCTAGTTTCTATAAATATTTGGACTTGCCCGGAGGCGTTTCGACTGCCGGCATGACCAATACAAGGTGAAGGTCGAATCGCGACCCCAAGGCATGCCGTCCGGGCCGCGAGCATTGAAGACCAATGACAATGAACCACCCCCCCCCCCCCCCCCCCCAAAACCAAACTGCTGCTGATTCCACGACCACTTGGAAATTTAAAATTTATACGTATAAATCTCAACTACGAAAGATTCACTCTCTACATATTTCTAAAAAATTTCGGGTTAAACCAAATAAATTATAATTCAAAATACCCAATCTTTCATCTCGGTATATCTCGTCACACCCTTTGCAGACCTACCCCGCCAAATTATTTCCTCAAGAAACACCTAGCCTAAATTTTGGAGAAAAAAAAACAAAAAAACTAAACTTTTTCTTTAAGTCTCGAAAAATATTTTAATTCGTTCCCATGAAAAATCACTTTAAATGAACTTAATATTTTAAGGGGGGGGGGGGGGGTGTTTTTTAATCAACCATTATTCTTTCAGAAACTCCAACACCTCAATCTCAACCATTTGAAATGATTTATCATATTACCCCCAATATTTATGCAAATGTTCTCATACCCCCCCCCCCCCCCCCCCAATAAAAAAAATCAAAGTATTCAAAACTTGCAACAATCCAAAATTCAAATTTTACATTCATTGAATTGCTTCGATCTAGTAGAGGGTGTGAAAAATCTTGAAATTCCATGAAAAATCATTTGTTTTGGCTACTCAATTCTCATCTCGATGGAGACATATTAACGATCTTTTATCACCCCCCCCCCCCCCCTCCTTTTTTTTTTTGTTTTGTCTACAAAATTTTGCATTCAGCATATTTTTATTTTAGTCAACATTCCCATATTTTTGACTTCAACGCGTCATTAAAATAATACAAGAAATCATCATTGGTTGACCAGCCTTTTTTGTTTGTCCTGCATTTTCACCAACGCCGAATTCAAAGCACGACATAATTCTTACGACAAAACTAAATGGGTTCAAATATATATTATTAAAACACGTAATATGTCTTAATCAATCTATTACTAACACAAATTACACCCCCCCCCCCCCCCCCTTCCCCCAGCCAATTTTTTTTTTTTTAATCATAGTATTCAAAAATTGCATCAATCCAAAAATCAAATTTTACATTCACTGAATTAATGAAATTGCTCGACCTTATATAGAGGGTGTGAAAACCTGGAATTCCTGTCATAACTCACACATATACAAGTATAATAATAATAAAAATAATAATAATAAATAATAATAATAAAATAATAATAAAAAAAATAATAATAATAATAAAATAATAATAAATAATAATAATAATCCCCCTAATCTATCACTATTTAAAATACAAAAAGGGGGGGGTTT
>NW_027627718.1:0-4935 GCF_034508935.2 Berghia stephanieae
TGTAATTGAACATTGATGTTTCCCTTTTTTAAAACCCCCTTTTAGAAAAAAACCTTTTGGTGTTTTGTAACTTTTAACATTAATGTGGGGGAAAAATAGTAACTAAATAGAATTTTTGTACAAAGAACGAGAATTTTTCAAAAATAATAATATTAGAAGCCACCCAATTTTTAATACCTTGAGCACAGCAATGATGGGAGTGATGTTTGGGTTAATCAACGTCACTTTTAGAAAATTATCATCACATCATCATAAACAAAACCATAAATCCTTATTTTTCAACTTTTCAAATTTCATTGAAAGGTGTCGCTGCAGTAATAAAAAAGCACAGTCTTGGGCCTCTCAACACTACCTTCAATATTTGATAATAACAAGAAATGAAGTGAGTAGGAAAGTGCCAGTAGACAACAGAGAATAAAAAACTTTGCAGCGGCGATGGGGGCTCGAACCCACGACCTTACTGGTACGACAACTCCACCTGGCCAGGGAGATCGTGACTCTACGTATTGAGCTATCCCAGACACAGCAAGAGACCCCTCTGCCCACCATGTAAGATCAGAACACCCCACATACAACTAAGTATCTTTAATACATAATATGTTTACCACTATTGTTACTGGGTGAAAACGACTGTCATCCATTATAAACAAAGAAGGGAAAAATAAATCAAAAATATAACAATAACATTACATCAGTTCTTGACATCAACAGTTTAAATTCAACACAGAAAACAGCTTTAAGCGATCAATAATTTCATAGTTTTAACATAGGAAATTAATGATAATCCTAATAATAATTTAGATGATAATCCTAATAATAATTTAGATGATAATCCTAATAATAATTTAGATGATAATCCTAAATAATAATTTAGATGATAATCCTATCATGATCCAAAGTCCTAGATGCCATGTGTATGGTTTAAGGAACTAAAACTGCTGTTTTAACAAGATTTATTGAGTCAAATATAATTCTGTAGCTGGAACCAAAACTAGTAATTCTACACATTTTCAATAGAACTAGACAGGTCTATATTCTAATACTTGATAAAAATAAAACAAAACAGATGAAAAAAAAAAAAAAGACGAGGATGACACTACACATAATGTAAGAAAATCCATACTTGTTGTGATTTCTGTATCAGGACTCGTGTCCATTTCGTCACACCACCCTCTGCAGTTGTGGAGATGCTGGAGAGAGAGCAGAAATTGCTTGGTGTTACCTTGGACAGGACGCCGAGGGGCTTCTCCAGATTGACCACTTTCCGTGTAAAGATGTTGGTGACCAATGATGAGGACTGGTACATCCTGAAGCAAAAAAAAAAAGAAAGAAAGAAAGAAAGAAAGAAAGAAATCAAAAAACAAAAGTGTTACATATATAAATAAATTTAAGATTCTTGCAATGAGAGAAATTACATATTGGGCATCAAAATAAAGTTGACAAATTTGATTTGAAAACATCTTCATAAAGTGATGGGTCTTTTTGAATGCAATAATATCTACAAGATGCCAAAGTATCAACAATGACATATTCAGTTCCTTGACGATTGGAGGAATCTGCCATCCACATGTTCACATGCTGCAAACTGAAAATCACATCACCTAGAGACTTGAACAGACTGTGGGCTCACAAATTGCTGGTACCAGCCGAAATGGGATCGCATCTTACAGATGAAAATATATTTAAACTTGCATTCGATGATGGAAAACAACGCATTTGACTGAGGGAAGGATTGTGCTTCTCTACTAAGAGTTACTTGCTCAAACAAAAAAAAGCAAAATCGGAACTTCCCAAGAAGACAGCTTAAGCCTAAACTTTTAATAATGTAAATAGAACACGCCATCTAAGGTCAGGTCCCAGTCACAACATGAAACAGATGAAATATCAAAAACTAGAGGTGCCTAAATGAGTCAATAAAATGAGGAAAAAAGAAAGAATAAAGGGAGTAAATGTGACTCAAATAAGGGAACAACACAAAAACAAATGACGTTTTCGGCCACACACACATACACACATTTTTACCGACTATTTATAATGTTTCAAAATATTTTGAGAATCTAATATATATATAATATAAATATTTCGTATTTACTCTCATTGTAGTCAGGTGTAAAACGAGTCACCTGGCTCTTAGTTAAAATGTAATATTGCACCATGTCACGTCCTACATGTTAAGTGTTGCTGTGGCTAGGGGCCAATTGTAAAGCGCGCTGAGCATGTTTAATGAAACTTGCGCTATATAAATGCTTTAGTTTAGGTCGTCTGCTTCTCTACTCCTCTTGTAACAAAAAAGATCAGATGAGAGATCAAATTGATCCGAATGTTGTGTCTAATACTAATAGAAGGATTGTGTCTTTGGTAGCCACTTTAACAAGTGACAAAGATTTCTCTTCTCCAAATAATAAGCTAAGAGCATACCCTGCATATTATTGTTAGAGCAGGATAAATCGTCTTCACCAAGAGAGCAATAATAGTATTTCAACTCGGGCTTCAATTAACAAATTATGGAACACAGCACACTAGACTCTGGTATGAATGAGTACTTCTGGCAATAGGCAGTAATGAAACACCGTAAGAGGAAGAGTGGATAGTACAAGAAAAAAGGATCCCAAACGATGGCCTGTTACTGTATCTGAAAATGGGAAAATTTGTCATTTTGATGTGCATTGAGCATGGTGAGACATAGGAAAATGCTTTAATGTGAAGGTTTATTTCATGTTCATATTTACCTTGTTGGTAAAATGCAGATCTCCCAATAAACTTTCCACTCAGAGGAACCGGGTGTGGTCGGGTCCTCTAAAATCTCCCTGGAGTTCTATGATAGCAAATTCTTTACAAGAATCACCGGAAGGCCTATATTAATTAGAGAAATAAAATTCATATAAAGATAAATATTGCTAGTTTGTTGGTTTAAAACAAATTTGGCATCATCGTAAATTTGTAGCAGTGCTGCCAAGGCATTTATAACTAACCCATAAACAAGATTTTTTTTTTTAAAAACTGGAATTATTATTTTTTTTTTTTTTTACTAAACTGCATGAAAAAAGGAGCTGTAAATGTTGCTGCTCGTGGCTCAAAAGAAATAAAATAACAATGTGAATTGAATGCAAGCTTCAATTTAATATACGGCAATCAGATAAAAGGGACGTTTTGGGTTTCCCCTTAATCAACAGAACGAATGAATGAAACACTACCGACGAATGAATTAATGTGGTAGTTTGTCTGTAAATGTTTCATTCGCCCTGTTTTGTGTATAAAGGTGAAATCCTGAAACGTCCATTTTATGTTTTCGTATATGAAATTGAAGCTTACATTCAATTTCACATTGAATATTTATCGAAGATGAGCTGGAGTCCTTGAGACACGTACAGTGACAGTAAGACAAAAGTCAGGCCCAAGACAATCGTTGGTGATTTATAATCAACACCTACCATGAATCTTAAAACCAGAACTTTCAAAAATGAGGAACATAAATAATAAATAAATAAAAAAAAAATCACTTTATTCATCCCATACGGAGAAATTTTGTCTCTAGGGTCTATTCCAAGACTGGAAATAACCCAGGCAACAGCCCGCAGTGCAGCACCAGAGCTGCCAACCCTATTTGATGAGAATGTGTACAATGGGACCCTCAAAAATGGGGGAGATTTCATAAAAATGGGTACAATTCTGAATCGATGGAAACAAACCCAATTTTGTGAAAAGTAAGAGGAAAGGTATAATTACATAAAGTCACACCACAAAAAGCTAAATTTGGGCCAGCAACAATGAATGTTCCCCAAGACAAATAATCCAATCCTTTCAGAATTCTACCTCCCAAGCAAATGAAGATCATAATTTTTTCAAAAAAAATATATGCAATATCCATTTGGTCACCAAGGTTTTCTCAATGGGCTAGTAAAAAAATGAATTACAACTAAAGAAAACTGAAGTAAACTCTGCACACTAAAATGGGTACAATTTTGGGGGGGGAAAAATGTGTACAAGCGTACAATCACTGAAAATGCGTACAATTCCCGCATTTTTTTTTCAGTAGTTGGCCAGCTCTGCAGCACCGCAAAAATTTACTAGGGCGAGGTGAACTTGTTCAAAAAACCAAAACAGTGAAGTGGCGGAGTGGGTCGAACATCGGTACCTTTCAGGTACGAAGCAAAGACAGTACCACTGAGCCACGCTGTTCCTTTTGCGATTTTCGCGGGAACCCTTCATTTTAATCAGAAATAAAGTGGAGGAATAAGCCCATATTGATGACAATAACTGGGATGATATATAATTAATATTCATATCAATCGACGCTGTAAAAAAGAAAAGAAGATTATTTAAAAAACTGGACAAATATGGACAATGCCCTTACAAAACCCAAAAAAAATAATATTAATGGAAAAATTTACAGGAAAATAGCCAAAATTTGAGACACCCCCCCCCCCCCTCCTTTTCTGTCGAAAAATTCCTAGTAAATTTAATTCATCACCAATCATACTGAGTGTTTTTGTCAAATCTATTTTTCTTTTCTTCCCTTTCCTTTAATCATTTTTCTTCAACTTCAACTCATGCCCTTTTAAAAACAACATATTCACATTTTTTTTCTCACATTGTTATCTGCTACTCAAATATATCATACACAAATTAATTCCTTCTAAACCTCCTTCACTAACCCACACTTGCCCAGGTGCAGATCACTCACAAGGTGTAATCAAATCGGGTTCACAGATTTTTGAAGGATTTTCCAATAAAAAATCCCTCCTTTTCAATTTTCAAGTAGGCAGTTTAAGTGAGCAGCAACAGCGGGAGTCATATTGTGACCCCAAATCGCCCATAAGAAAGTTTGTGACTGGAAATTACCTTTCACGTTTTAGTGGGGTTCAATTTAAAGATATTATTATTTTATGTCTTTCAATTTTCCCCCCTTAATTGGTGACTAGTCTAGCAACGAAA
>NW_027627719.1:0-4934 GCF_034508935.2 Berghia stephanieae
TCTTTTCTTTTCCCCAGTCATTTGTCACCCATCTCCTAATCAAACCCCCCGCCTTTTTCTCCCCTCCTCTCCATCTCTCTCTCTCTCACCCTCTTTCTCCCCAACTCCCTTTCCTTTAAAACCTTACCCTCTCCCTCATTAACCTAACTAACCTTAAAATTAACCCAAATATACTCACTCTTTATTTTTTTTTCCCTTCACTCCCCTCCCTCCTCTCTCTTCTATCTCCCTCTCCCTCTCTTCCTCCCTCCTCTCTTTCTCTCTCTCTCTCTCTCCTAACTCTATCCCCCTACATCTTCTAACACTTGGGGAAAAACTCCCCAAACCAATTCCCCCCTACGCTCCCTCATGCGTTTTTTTTCTTTTAAAACCTCCCCCTTCCCCCCAGTTTCTTTTTTCACTCTATGTCCCCTCTCAAATCTCTCCTTAAAACTCCCCAATCTCTCCACCCCGCTCTCCCCCCTCCCTCTCTCTCTCTCTCTCTCACACACACACACACATTTTAAACATTTTTCTCTCTCTACACCAAAAACAAGCCCAAACAACAAATAAAAAAATATCCTCATTTTTTTTTCTATCCTCTCCATCCCTCATTCTATCTTTTTCACCTCTCTCTCTCTTCTCTAATATTTTCACTTATATCACTCTCTCCCTCTATCTCCTCTCTCTCTCTTTCGCCTCATTCTGCTCTCCTCTATCTCCCTCTTCGACTCATGATTATTCATACTTGTCTTCTCCCTCCCAACCTTCTTTATCTCTCTCCTCCTCTCTCTCTCTCTCTCTCTCTTTTTCTCTTTTCCTCTCTCCCCCCTTTTCTTTTTTTTTATCCACTCTTAAATTCCTCCACCCATTCTTTCTCAATTTATTTTTTTTTCATCTCTCTTTTTTCCCTCTCTTTCCCTCTTCAACCAATACTCTAACCTCCCCCCTAGATCCAACTTCATTTTTTTTTTAATATCTACAAGAATACCTTCCCCCCCCTCTTCCATTTCTCTCATCATATATAAATAAAAATATAATAAAATATATATATATATATATATAGATAAAACTGTGTGTCTATCCTCTATCTATCTATTATCTATCTATCTATCTATCTATCTATCATCTATCAAAACTTTTACTCCCATACTCATGCCCCTAGAATCTCTCTCACACACTCAATTTAAAAACCTTTCCCAAACCATTTCGTCCATACCTCTCTCATTCATTTTTTTCTTACTTTCCCCTACATTCTCTAACTTCCTCCATTAGACTCTTTTTTCACTTCCCCCACTTTTTCTCTCTCTCTCTCTCTCCTTTTCTCTCTCTCTCTCTCTAAACATTTCATTTCTCGCCCCTTCTTCTCTTTTAAAACCTAATACATCCCCAAAAAAATATCAAAACAAAAAAAAAAGTTAAAATTGTTATCCATAAACAACGTTTTCCAAAGGGCCAACCAGTAATAAATACATAAAAGTTTTTTTTAATTTTCGTCTTTTCTTTTTCCCATATTCGCTTTTTTTTGATGGTTCTATTTAAACCCCGGTCTTCTTTAATGATCACACACACACCCAAAACACAAAACCCCACACACACACACACACACACACACACACCTCTCTCCTCTCCTCTTTTTTTCTCTTTATCTCAGTTTCCTCTCTCACTTACTCTTTTTCTCTCTTTTCTTTTTTTCTCTTAATCTCTAGGTTTTTTCTCCTCACTTTCTCTCTCTCCCTCTCGCTCTTTCTCTGTCTCTCTCCTTTCTTTCAATTTAATCCCTTTTTTCTCTCCCCCACTTACTCCTCTTCTCCCCTTTTTTCTCCCCTCTCTCTCTCTCCCCCTCCCCCCTCTCTCTCCTCTCTCCCCCCCTCTCAATCTCTCCTCTCTCTTATCCCACCCCCTTTTATTTTCTCTCTCCTCTCTCTTTCTCTCTCTCTCCCTCCCCTCTCCCTTTCTCCCCTTTTTCCCTCTCCCTCTCTCTCTCTCTCCCCCCCTCTCTCTCTCTCTCTCTCTTTTCTCTCTCTCCTCACACACACACACAAACACACAACCCACACACAACAAATTCTCACCACCTCTAACTCCCCTTTCCCCCTTTATCTCTTTTACCAATACCAAAAACAAAAATGAAAATAGAAATTATGAAATCCATAAACAAATTTTGTAGGACAGTTCCAAAGGAAGCAACCCTAATAAATTATATAAAAGTTTTATCAAATTCGACTTTGCAAAATTTCCATATTCGCCTTTTTAATTTTTAAAAAAAACCCCCCCCCCCCCCCCCCTTCTTTTTTTCTCTCATCATATCTCTCTAATACATTTCAGCACCTCTCCCACTTTTGTCTCCTTTCCCTCCACTATCTCTCCCTTTCTCTCTCTCACTACTTTCCCTCCCACCTCTCTCTCTCTTCCCTTTTCTCTTTTTCTCTCTCTCCTATCTCTCTTCTTTCTCTCTTTTTTCTCTTCTCACTATTTTCCCCCTCTCCCCTCTCCTCTCTCACTATCTCTCCCCTCTCTTTTCTCCCCCTTCACTATCTCTTCTCTTTCTCTCTCCCCTCTCTCTCCGTTTGTCTAACCCCACCCCCCAACTCCACCCCCCCTTATATTATCACCACTCACTCAATTATCGCACTTTTTCCCCCTCTCTCTTTCCTCTCTCTCTCCTCCCTTCTCCCTCTACTATCTATCCCTCTTTCCCTCTTTTTATAACACCCCTGCTTTTCTAGTTATATACCCTCATTTCATCTCTCACTTAATCCCCCCCTCTCTCTCTAGTAAACCTCTCTATATCCACTCTCTCTCCTCTCTCTCTCTCTCTCATTCTTTTTTTTTTATATTTCTACCCTCCTCTTCCCCCAAAATTTTTTCTCTCAACACTCCTAGTATCCCTGGGGTCCCCCCCTCCACCAAAACCCCTCTTTTTTTTATTAATTTCCCCCAAGAATCCTCCCATCTCTTCTTTCTCCCACCAATCTCTCTAATACATCTCCCCCTTTCCAACTCTCATTTTTTCTATATTTTTTTTTCTCAGGCTCCCCCCCCCACCTTTCTCTCCTCTCTCTCTCTCTCCCTCTTCTCCTCTCTCCCTCCTCTTCTCTCTCTCTCCCTCTCATTTTTTTTCACCAATTTCTCAATCTCCCCCAAACTCTCTCCTCCCCCTTTTCCCCTTCTTTCTCTCTCTCTCTCAAACTCTCTTTTCCCTCTTCTTCCTCTCTCTTTCTCTCCAATCTTTTCCCTTTTAAAGATTTTACCATCCCCCCATCTAACCTTCAATAATTCAACATATCTCCCCTCTTTTTTTTAATTGATTTATCTCTACCTATCCATCTATCAACATTTCTCCTCCTCTCTCTACTCTCTCCTCCTCTAATCTCCTCCCCCCTCTCTCTCTTATATATATTTTTGAAATCGATTTCATAACAACACAACCCCTCTAGAACCTCTCACAATTGGGTCTTTTCAACCTTTCCCAAACCCAAATTTTCCCCCCAAACCCCATCATAAATTTTTCGTTACTCAAATTTTCTCCACTCCCTCCTTTTTTTTCCCGATCACACTTTCTTTCTCATCCCCCCTATTTTCTCCCCACCCCCCCTCTCACTCCTACCCTCCTCCTTCTCTTTCTCTTATCCCTTTCTTTAATACCTCCCCCTCATTCTTTCTTAAATTTTTCCATTTCTTCATCTCTCTCTTTTATCTCTCGTTCTCTCATTCTTTTCCTAATACTCAGACCCTCCCCCCACAATCTCTCTTAATATTCCCCCCCCTTTTATCAAAACATCTATCTTCTATTTATTATCAACTAACTCTACTCTCCACTCTTATGCCCTTAAAAATCTCTCTCAACACCTGTGTAAATTTTTAAAATAATCCCCCAAAATTTTCATTTATTTTTTCTTATTTCTCTCCTACAAAATTTTCTCCTCCCCCCCCCCCCCCCGAGAACGGTTTTACTTCCCCCCCCCCCCCCCTCTCTCTATCTCCACTCTCTCTCTCTCTCTCTCTCTCTCCTCATTCCATTTTTTTTCGGACCTCCCCCCCCCTTACTTTTAACCCTAAGCACGACCCCCAAAAAAAAAATCAAAAAAAAAAAAAAAAAAAAATCAAATAATTTATAAATTTTATATCCTTTAAAAAGGAACTTTTTTCCAAAAGGGGAAACAACCGTAATAAATTATAAAAAATTTTTATCGAATTTCGTACTTTCTTTCCTAAATTCGCTTTATTGATGGGTTCTATTAACCCTGGCTTCATTTAATGACACAACACACACCACACACACCACACCCAAAACTCTCTCTCTAATTTTTTTACTTCATCTCTATGTTTATCACTCTCACTTTCCTCTCTCTCTTTTCTCTCTCTCTCTCCTCTCTCTCTCTCTCTCCCTTTCCCCTCCTCTCACAACAAACATCTCTCTATTTTTTTACCAGACTTAAATTTTGTTTTTTTTTTTTTTTTTTTTTATTATCCCGTTTTTTTTATTTTTTTATTGTTCTCTTTTCTTAAAATTTTTTAAAACTTTTACTCAACATCCCTATCATTCTCTCCTCCCCTCTCTCTCTCTCTCTTTCTTCTCTCTCTCTCTCCTCTCTCTCATTCATCCCGATTATTTTCTATTACGTTTCCTCTTTTTTTGATTGCTCTGCTTTTTTTAATCCAGATCTGTTTAAAGACTTTTACTAACATCCCTATCATTCCTCCTCTCTCCTCCTCTTCTTCTCTCCTCTCTCTCTCTTTCTTTCCTCTCTCCACACAAAAACAACCACACCACATACACACAAACAACCCCAATTTTTTCCACCTCGCCTAATTTTTCCCATCTTTTTTCTCTTTTTAGCTAATACACACCACCAAAACAAAAATAAGAAAAATAATTAAAATCCAGTAAACATTATTTGGGAGGGCGATTTTTCAAAAAGGGAAGCAACCGTAATAAATTCAAAAATTTA
>NW_027627720.1:0-4934 GCF_034508935.2 Berghia stephanieae
AGGAAGCGGGGGCCGCCCCAAGGAGACTTGGAGATGTACCGTAAGAGGGACCTAAAGCCGAGAGATCTTTTTCCTCCAGATGGCCCCAAGAATAGCTACTGACAGGACCAGATGGAAAATCCCTAGCATCGCCTCAAGTACCAGCAGGCCGGGAGAGGAATTGAGAGAGTGAGTAAAATCTAAGTAATATGCACAAAATTTCCGACAATAGAGTTTTTTTAAAAAAATTAAATAAATTGTTGTCCACACTATCATCCCCAGGTTTACATGACTCCAAGCCTTGCAAGGCCCATTGTGACAATGATGACTATTTATTATTGGGAAATGTTTCATTATGTTTTACGATTCGCCTGAAGGTACAGTTACCATCATTATCATTATAAACATCATCAGCATTGCCATCAACATCAACATCATCATCATCATTATCATCATTATACATCATCATCACCAATTTTAAACATTAATATCAACACAACATCATCATCATCATCATCAATCTAAGCTATCGTCGTTCCCTTCCAGACCAGCATAACAAAAGCAAAAAAAATAAAAATAAAAATGATTAACAGGGACAAGGACAAAAAGAAATACTAACCATCGCCTCAAACCGTATTATTTCACTCGCTTTCGGATCTAAAGGTCTTGGGTTCGAGCTTCGCTCGGCGCATAGCTAGTTATCCTTGGTAAAAGGCTTTTTACTCACATTCCTCTCACCGTTACTCGGGTGTAAAAATGAGTAACCTGGCCGGTTAACAGCGTTGTCTTTTGTCCGAAAAATTGTAAAACGTTTTAACAGGCGCCAGGGTCCCGTCCTACATGTTAAATGTTGCTGTGACCAGGACCCCTTGTAAAGCGTTTTGAGCACATTTAGTGGATATTGATCATATAAAGCTCAATTATAAGAATTATAATTATAAGCACGTTCAGTATATTGCGTATATAAAAGCTCAAGTTTTTCTTTTATTATACCGGGATAAGCCACATACCAAAAAGGATTTTAAAATCAAAACGAAATTTTAAAAAATTTTTTTGGTCTTTTTAAGAAAATTTATCCATCCTTCTCATCAATACTGAAAAACTAAACCTAAATCTCATTTTTCTAAAAATGATTCCCTTTCGCACGGCTCCATAAGACCCGTCGTAAAGGGCATTCCATGAATAAATAAAGAAATCCATCAAACGGGATGTCTGGGGTCACCACAAATCACCCATGTTGTCTAATTTAAGCAAATTGGGGTTAATAATCTTGCCCAAGGAAAAAAACAAAAATGCCTGAAGAGGGGCTCGAACCCCGGAACATTGGGATCACAGTACAATGAATGTCTTAACCGGCTACTTCACCCACCAAATCTCATGTTTTAAAAACATTTATGTCATTTTATAGCATCAAAGGGCCGCCCCAACATAATAAAAAATAAAATAGAGTCGGGCGCCCCAAATCCATAACACGTCCCAAATCCATACTCCTTTTAAAGTTGTCACATAAAAACTTTTCGTGTGTTTTCCTAAAAACTAAACTGATTTAGGTTTCTTCCAATCGTTACATAACTCTCTATTCTTCTCCTATAACTAAACTGATTTTGGTTTCTTCCATCGGGTTACATAACTCTCTATTTTTCTCCTATAAACTAAACTGATTTAGGTTTCTTCCATCGTTTCATAACTTTTTTATTCTCTGCTATAACTATACTGATTTAGGTTTCTTCCATCGTTACATAACTCTCTATTCTTCTCCTATAACTAAACTGATTTAGGTTCTTCCATCGTTACATAACTCCCCTATTCTTCTCCTATAACTAAACTGATTTAGGTTTCTTCCATCGTTACATAACTCTCTATTCCTTCTCCTATAACTAAACTGATTTAGGTTTCTTCCATCGTTACATAACTCCCCTATTCTTCTCCTATAACTAAAAATGATTAGGTTTCTTCCATCGTTACATAACTCTCTATTCTTCTCCTATAACTAAACTGATTTAGGTTTCTTCCATCGTTACATAACTCTCTATTCTTCTCCTTATAACTAAACTGATTTAGGTTTCTTCCATCGTTACATACTCTCTATTCTTCTCCTATAACTAAACTGATTTAGGTTTCTTCCATCGTTACATAACTCTCTATTCTTCTCCTATAACTAAACTGATTTAGGTTTCTTCCATCGTTACCTAACTCTCTAAATTTTTCTCCTATAACTATACTGATTAGGTTTCTTCCACGTTACATAACCCCTCTATTCTTCTCCTATAACTAAACTGATTTAGGTTTCTTCCATCGTTACATTTAAATCTCTATTTTTCTCCTATAACTAAACTGTTTAGGTTTCTTCCATCGTTACATAACTCTCTATTCTTCTCCTATAACTAAACTGATTTAGGTTTCTTCCATCGTTTTCATAACTCTCTATTCTTCTCCTATAACTAAACTGGGTTTAGGTTTCTTCCCCTCGTTACATAACTCTCCCATTCTTCTCCTATAACTAAACTGATTTAGGTTTCTTCCATCGTTTTCATAACTTCTATTCTTCTCCTATAACTAAACTGATTTAGGTTTCTTCCATCGTTACATAACTCTCTATTCTTCTCCTATAACTAAACTGATTAGGTTTCTTCCCTCGTTACATAACTCTCTATTCTTCTCCTATAACTATACTGATTTAGGGTTTCTTCCATCGTTACATAACTCCCCTATTCTTCTCCTATAACTAAACTGATTTAGGTTTCTTCCATCGTTACATAACTCTCTATCTTCTCCTATAACTAAACTATTTAGGTTTCCTTTCCATCGTTACCAAACCTCTCTATTCTTCTCCTATAACTAAACTGATTTGGGTTTCTTCCATCGTTACATAACTTTTTATTCTTCTGCTATAACTATACTGATTTGGGATTTCTTCAAACAAATAACCATCTATTCTTCTTTCTCTTTTTATCTTAACGTGAAACAATTGTCTTTTCCTCTCTAAAACTAACTTGTTTTTATTTTCTTCATTCATCGTGAAATAAATTTCCCCTTCTTCTCCATTAACTTAAACTGCTTGTGATTTTTTTCCCTTTAACTTGATATAACCTTTCTTGTTCCCCAATAACTAAACTGTTGTTGGTTTTTGTTGTCTACTATTAAATTTGAAACAACTTTTTATTCTTTTCCTAAACCGTTTTAAATTTTCATCATTAATTGTTAAATAACTTTTTATTCTTCTCCTACAACAAAGCTGTTATCTTTTGTTTGTAATTGCTTTTTCTGTTGTGTACTAATAACGTAAATAACGTTTTCTTCTTCTCCTATAACTAAACTGTTTTCTTTAGGTTTTTTTGTTTGTTTGTTTTTTGTTTGTTTTTTTTCTATGTTGTCTACTATTAACGTGAAATAATTCTCTATTCATTTTCTATAACTAATCTGTTTTCTTTTGTTTTGTTTATTGCTTTCTCTGTTTTTTTACTATTAACGTGAAATAACTTTTTTTTCTTTTTCCTATAACTAAACTGTTCTTCCCTGGCTGTCACTCCCCATTGCGTTTTCTTTTGCCACGTCTGTTTCTATAAGCGGACACAAGCAGAAGAAATGATTGAGTTATAGTTGTATATGTTTTTAAGCTAGACGAAATAAATGGTTTAAGAAGGAAAGAAAAAGGCCCAGAATAATGAAACACAAGACACACGACTAGGTCAACACAAACTGGGTTAAGAAAAGGCTCTTAGCGGTATTCTGTGTGGCAAAAGCAAATGTTTTCGTTGTATCAATTAATTAAAATTTTTTGAATAATAAAACAGCCTCAAGAAGAAGGAATATACAATTGAAGGAGGTCCCCGGATAAAAACCCAAATAGAAATAATATAATCAAATGAGATTTTGTTGGTGGCTGAAGAAGTGTTTTGAGCCTGAAATGTTTTGTAGAATTAAGCAAGAAAGATAATCAACTTTGACTATAAATGCTTTTAAAAGGTCATTGAAAAAAAACAAAATTAATCTACCCCTCTTCCTAAATAGTAACGTGTAATGATATCATGTTTACAATAATAATTTTGTGACGTCAGATAGCTTGCGTAAATTTCAACCCAAAAATCTTGTTTTTCTTTTATTTAAATGTATTTTCGTAAATTTTTATTGGTGACATATTGTGTAAAAGATGGTAATAAAATAATCTTGGGGCGCATGAAAACAAATCCAAATTTTTAAAAGTTTTTGTCAAATTGTCATTTAAACAGAAGGAGAAAGATACAAATTATCGTGAGAATACACATACCGCAAGCTCGTTGTGTCGTTGGACACGAAAAAATAACTCGTTTGATACATACAAAGAAATGAAAAGAATCGTATATTAACACAACGACGATGACAACTAAAAACGTGTCTGTTTTTATAACTAACACAATAAAAACCCTTTATTTACTGTCTAGGGTAAAAAACATAAATATACCTTTCTGACTTGATTATCCTTCTGGCTTAAAATCCACACAAAATATCATTTGAATATATTTCCCTTTGGCTTTTTATCCTCAAAAGTTCCATCAAATGTAAGTTCGTTCTTTTTAAGGCTATTTTTAATATACTATTTTTTAAAAGAATTTCAGTGCGGGTTGTGGTCTAGTGTAGACACTCGCTTTCGGATCGGAAGGTTCCCGGGTTCGAGCCTCGCTCGGGGGCACAGTTGAGTCCTTGGAAAAGCTCTTTACTAACATTCTATCACCGTACTCAGGTGTAAAATGAGTACCTCTTTTTTTTTAAAGATCAGTTCTCACGAAAGTACTCGTACATTATTTGCGCCTGGGGATGTTAATGAGTTTGTTTGTTTTTTTAAATAATTGCATATATCAATAGGTTTTGGAGAAAATCCGGGAAAGTGATCGGAAGGAGAGAGTTAAAGAGGGTAAACTAAACTTCCTTACTTTTTACATTTTTAAATTTAAATTTAACTTTTTTTCATCGGATTA
>NW_027627721.1:0-4930 GCF_034508935.2 Berghia stephanieae
GGGGTTTAAGAAGCTCACGACTTTCCCCAAGTATAACGAGCCAACACACAAAACTCGGTGTAACCATAAACTTTTATAGTCTTTTTAATACAATTTAGTGAGAATCACTCACAAACGCGGATGGAAAAATACAATAACAAAGGCTTGAGTACGTCATCTTCGATCTATCATACACACACACACACACACATATATATATATATATATAATATATATATATATATATATATAATATATATATATATATATATCATCATCATCATGACTGCCTTTTCTGAAGCTCCCAAATTTAGTGATATCATTAACAGCGTTATCGGGACATAATAGGACCATAAACAACCAGGTGGTAGGATCTACAACGATAACAACATTGACAATTCAACGCCAACACTCATAGACGATCGTCATGGACGCCTCCATTGCAGGTTACAACTAAATATCAGGCCTGCCTAACACTACAAAAATTTCGTAGAAATACGAATTTTTTTTTGTTGCCTCCAGCCAGCTACAGACCAACATTATTCGCTCTTTGACTCAATAAATGTTACGCTTCGCCTCAAAACGATATTAAGTAGGATGGTTAAGATTTTGAAAATTGAATTTATAGTCAGAAATATAAGACTTGTGTTTGAGTTTGTATGTTTTATTGAGGAGAATGGATGCCATATTTTAGGGTGCTATAATGTCAACAATTTAAAGTTTTGACCATTTAACATTTAATTCGGCTTTATAAGCATACTGGTTCGTTCCGACTTAATACTGTTTCCTTAGAAACCTATAGATAGTGTGGCGCTGGCTAAGAAGCTAACAACATTGCCATCCGGAAGTATAACGGCCAAACACAAAAATCAGAGTATATTTAACCATAAACTTTTATAGTCTGGATGATACAGTTTAGTGAGAATTATTCATAAACGCGGATGGCAAAAAAAAAAAAATATGACAAAGACCTGAATGGCGTCAACTTTATTCTATTATAATCAGGCCTTTGGAGCATTTTTGGATAATGCTAAGGGCAAATTATTTATTTCTAAAGCAATTTGTGACCCCACGCCTCAAAACGGTATTATGTGGGGATGAACCAGATGCTAAAAAGTCAAATTAAAGCTGAACTGGTCAAAAAAATATGAATATATGGTATTTAGCACTCTAAACTATGATATTCATTCTCCCCACAATAAGCATATAAACTCAACGCAAGTCTGATATTTCTGGCTACAAATTCAGTTTTTCAGCAGCTTAATCATCCCGACTTAATACCGTTTTGAGACGTTGGGTCACATTTAAAGTGACTTTTCTTTTTCTTTTTTTTTTCCCTTGGAAAATACGATTTTTTTTTTGAATTTCATGTTGGCAGCTCTGGAACAATGCAAACCATTGACAACTGGTTATGGCCTTACTTGAGTACAGGCTATCAATATTGTATTACGGTAATACAGATCCAATGTTTCGTAAGAGTTTATGGGTATATTATAGCCCTTGAACACCAACTGATATGTTAGTCTATTGTGTGGCTTTGTGGCTTTGACATGTCATGGCAGTTCCCTTCGACCGGAAGTTCAGTGGTTTGAGTCCTACTTTGAGTGGCGCAAAGTAGAGTCCTTGGAAATGACTCTTTACTCAAATGCTCTGGGCTATCATTAAGAAACGCCTACAGGATCTAGACTGAACAAGCCTTGAACATCTCAAAATGGCTGTTTCTCGATGTTTGGAACAATGACTAGAAACATGACTCATAATAGGATTCAATAGTCTGATGTCACGTCCGCCAAGCAACGAGTCAGCTTGGTTCTAAACAAAGAAAATCAAGTGCTTTTTATTCTTCATGCTGGCTAGAACTTTTCACTTTTCATGCGATCAGAATGTATATAGTCAAAACATGATCGATTTATGTCCTCCTGATACACTTTTATGCTCGTTGGAGAAGAATTTCATAAGGGCGTCCGCCATTGTTCCGATAGTTTAGAACCAGTTATTAAGTTACTATGCGTCATTACGGGATAAGTGACGTCACGACTATTGAAGCCTTTTGCTAATCAATGCCAAGACGTGTGAAAGAAGTCATAAGGAGGAGGGAGGAAATAAATAACAATGTGAAATTGAATGTAAGCTTCAATTTAATATATACGAAAACAGATAAAATGAACGTTTCGGGTTCCCCTTTTATGAACAAAACAGATGAGTGGAACACTACAGACCAATGAGATAATGCTTCTGAGACTCTCTGCAGGCAGACCAGAGAGAAGTATGTTACAACGGTCCATTTTAACAGTTCTAGAGAAACCGTGAGCTGTTTTTGTGATGTTAGTTGTCAGAGAGTTTCGAATTGATTTTATTTTTGAGAGCTCGAAATACACGCTTTGGCAGAGAGCACTGATTTGCTTGCTCGTAGACAAACTTTCATCAAAAACAACTCCAAAATTTCTCATTTTTGTAGATGGAGTTACTTTGCAATCATGGAAATCAAGGTGGAAGTTCCTAACATTTTTGAGATTGATCTTTAAATATCATGTTCGCATAGAAATAATACCATATTGAGTCGACTAGTTACAAAAGAGAAATATTCAAAATAATTCAAGTTAAACTTTTTTTTTTAATATACGAAAACAGATAAAATGGACGCTTCGATTCCCCCTTTATCAACAAAACAGGATGAATGAAACACTACAGACGAATGAGATAATGCACTAAATTGAAGCTTGAAAAAAGAGAAATATTTGAAAATAATTCAAATTAAACTTTTTTTTTTTGCTATTTAAAAGCTTCAGTTGGACAAAGCACTCATGAATGACAGTCAAAGGGACGTTTCAGGCAACACTCGTATAATACGTCCATTATTATCACTTGAAGGAATGGACACCTGGCACTTGAATACAACTGATAATATCTGATTAACTCACTAAACCCTAACACCGACAATATCTGTTAGTTTACCTGGTTACTTTTACCCCATGCCTATTTATATAACATTTATATATAACAATTATAGGCGCAGTATCAAAGCTAATGTTTTTAGTTTTAGCATATCGAATAAAACTATCTATGCACATGCTCATGTGATAATACATTTCTTTTCCAATTATGAAAAGTAGCAAAACTCTCTAGGAATGAGTGAGTTAAACTCGTAAGTTAGTATATTGGCCAGGATCTAACCATTGACCCAGAGTGACCAATGGATATAATAGACACCTGGGGCAATAAATGATTATAATATCTCTAAGAGGCCGAAGTCATAGTAATAAGTTAATCGTCTTTAGATCAACAGGTCATGGGTTCTAGTCCGGTGAAGAACACTGCCGATGACATTTGGAGTTTCAATGACACTGTTCTATTTATTCATAATAATATTGAAGACCTACCCTTAACCATCTCCTTACCAGCCTTTTTCAGGATTTCCCCCAAAACTTCACACCCAACTAACACGAACAATTTTTTTTTTTCACTCAAACGCAATAGCAGAAAGTTCATGTCATATATAATTTATTTAGCAAAACATGCTCCTCGCCTACAACACACTGTTCATTTTCTTTAAATGTTATGATGTAAAAATGAATTTGAATGAGAAAAATGCTGGTTTGTATCGTAATGAACATGACAATTTTCCCATAGTTGGTAAGGAGAGGGTTAAACGGTGCCTTGCAATACAAAGTAGAAGATTTTTTTATGAGCTTCTACTTTTTATATTGACGAAACCTTATTTCTGAATAGTTTTATCTCATGCTTTTGATTGAAAACAGCTTTACTATCTACGGAAATGATGGACATACAGGAGGAGTTTGATCGGAGAGCGAATACAACACGATTGGCACAAATGCCATGACCAAATATATTTATTCAATATTATGGGGTGGAAGCGGATTGGTTTGGACAGGGTTATCAAGAAGGGTGCGTCACTGGTCCATATATATATATATTATATATATAATATATATATATAATATATTAATATATATATATATATATAATATATATATTACATATATATATATATATATATATATATATATATATATATATATATATATAAATATATATATAATGGACCAGTGACTCAATCATATATATAACAAGCATGTAAGTATGTATGTATGAATGGATGTTATGTATGTATGTATGTATGTATGTATGTATGTATGTATGTATGTATGTATGTATGTATTATGTATGTATGAATGAATGTTATGTATGTATGATATGTATGTCTGTATGTATTATGTATGTATGTATGTATGCATGCATGTATGTATGTATGTATGTATGAATGTATGTATGTATTGATATGTATATATGTATGTATGTATGTATGTATATATGTATGTATGTATATATGTATGTATGTATATATGTATGTATGTATATATGTATGTATGTATGTATATATGTATTATGTATATATATATATGTATGTATTATAATGTACGTATGATAAATGACTCATGCAGTAGGACAAACTATTATATCCAGTCAAATCGAACACCTCCTGAGAGAGAATTAAAGTCTCCTGCTTTTAAAAGTAAATCATGTAATTTGAGATCGGTTTACTTCCATTCATGACAGCGCCCATTATCGTAAGCGGTTGGTCGATCGTTGTTGATCGAAGGCTGGAACTTTTAGTAGTAACCTAAGTACGTAGGTACCTATTCTCGGTTCCTTGTCACGAGGCACAATACACGTTGATCGTGTCTATTGATATTGTGAACACAGCCGAAAAGAGAGAAAGTGTTGGAGGCAGAGAACGGAAACAGTTGGCCTTAATCCCCAACGGATTCCGTTAAGGCTATTTTTCACACTCGTGTTTGCCTGCCTATGAATAGCAGCTAGGTTGGTAGTAGGTAGTGATAAAGACAAAACTGAATTATAGAAAAATACAAACACACGTACAGAGAGAATTAATATTGGGGGGGGGGGGGGCGAGGGAGGGTAGAGAATA
>NW_027627722.1:5000-18803 GCF_034508935.2 Berghia stephanieae
TACTATTACTACTATTACTACTATTACTACTATTACTACTATTACTACTATTACTACTATTACTACTATTACTACTATTACTACTATTACTACTATTACTACTATTACTACTATTACTACTATTACTACTATTACTACTATTACTACTATTACTACTATTACTACTATAACTACTATAACTACTATTACTACTATTACTACTATTACTACTATTACTACTATTACTACTATTACTACTATTACTACTATTACTACTATTACTACTATTACTACTATTACTACTATTACTACTATTACTACTATTACTACTATTACTACTTCTTCTACTTCTTCTACTTCTTCTACTTCTACTACTTCTTCTACTTCTACTTCTTCTACGTCTACTTCTACTTCTACTTCTACTTCTACTTCTACTTCTACTTCTACTTCTACTTCTACTTCTACTTCTACTTCTACTACTTCTACTTCTACTTCTACTTCTACTTCTACTTCTACTTCTACTACTTCTACTTCTACTTCTACTACTTCTACTTCTACTTCTTCTACTTCTACTTCTACTTCTACGACGACGACGACGAGAGAGAGACAGAGAGGAGGGAAAGGCAGAGAGAGCGAGAGAGAGAGAGAGAGAGAGGGGGGGGGGGAGGCAGAGAGAGAGAGAGAGAGAGGGGGGAAGGCAGAGAGAGAGAGAGAGAGAGAGAGAGAGAGAGAGAGAGAGAGAGAGAGAGAGAGAGAGAGAGGGGGGGAGGGGAGGGCATTGTGAAACTAGTGTACACCTCTATTTGAATAATGACAAACTACGTCGTCACATGGTCTTGTCACTTTTACAAATCTAAGGATTATATTTACATTCTGAAAGGTTGAAAGCGATTCCCACATTCTCCACAATTTTAATTCATTCCTATAATAACAGGCATGTGTCATAAAACAGGCATCTGTCATAAACCAGATGTGTCATAAAACAGGCATGTCTCATAAAAAAGGCATGTATCATAAAACAGACATGTGTCATAAAACAGGAATGTCTCATAAAAGAGGCATGTGTCATAAAACAGACATGTGTCATAAAACAGGAATGTCTCATAAAAGAGGCATGTGTCATAAAACAGACATGTGTCATAAAACAGGCATGTCTCATAAAAGAGGCATGTGTCATAAAAGAGGCATGTGTCATAAAACAGACATGTGTCGTAAAAGAGGTATGTGTCATAAAAGAGGTATGTGTCATGAAACAGGCATGTGTCATAAAACAGGCATGTCTCATAAAACAGGCATGTGTCGTAAAACAGGCATGTGTCATAAAACAGGCATGTGTCATAAAACAAGTATGTGTCATATACTAGGTATTTGTCTTAAAACATTCATATGTCATAAAACAGGCATGTGTGGTGCCACATAACAGGCATGTGTCAAAAACAGGCATGTGTCATAAAACAGGCATGTGTGGTGTTATATAACAGGCTTGTGTCATAAAACAGGCAGGTATGGTGTTATAAAACAGGCATGAATGGTGTCATATAACAGGTATTTGTCACACAACAGGCATGTGTCATAAAACAGACATGTGTCATAAAACATACATGTGTCATATAACAGGCATTTGTCATAAAACATGCATGTGTCAAATGAACAAGAACGTCCAAATGCCAGGAGGTTCAAAGAAGCGAGTTACTCGACTTTGTGAGTCTCCTCATTAATTAAGATAAAATAAAAGTTAGTAACTCACTGACTGCCAATGTTTTCACAATTGCAGCCGCTGACTGCCTAGGTTTATGCATGTTTTGTAATCCTAAAAATGGAAGTTACATTGCGTTCACAAGAAGATAGCTCTCTCTCTCTCTTTCTCTCTCTCTCTCTCTCTCTCTCTCTCTTTCTCTCTCTCTACTCTCTCTCTTGAAAGAAGTAATAATAATAATAATAATAATAATAATAATAATAATAATAATAATAATAATAATAATAATAATAATAATAATAATAATAATAACAATAACAATAATAATAATAATAACAATAACAATAATAATAACAATAATAATAACAATAATAATAACAATAATAATAACAATAACAATAATGATAACAATAACAATAACAATAACAATAACAATAACAATAATAATCATCAGCATCATCATCATCATCATCATCATCATCATCATCATCGTCATCGTCATCATTGTCTTCACTATATGTGTTGATATTTTTATCTAAATACCGTATCTTCCTTCTTTTTACTCTACTTTTTAAGTAAACGAAACTATTTGTGTCTCTATCCCTCTATTTTTCTCCCAAACGCATTCGTGTTTTGAATTTGTTTGCCAACACATCCGTAATGGAAGATTTTCTTTGCTTTGGTCTACTGTTTTACATTACTTGTTTGACTTTGTCAATGTTTTGTGATTGTTTTGATGTTCAAGAGTCATGAAATCCTTAATTAAAACTGACATGTTCTGTAGTGTACTCTTCCCTATCATCGTCTTTGTCGTCGTCGTTATCATTACAGTTGTTTTTGAAATGAGAAAATGAGATCAGTAGCGTCACGATTGCAATCACGTGATCTGGTATTGCACACAAACAACTTGATGAAAGGCCATGCCAATTCATGTTGCTGAATTGATCGCACACAAGCAAGTGGTCTCACTCCTGATAGATTGACTAAAGAAGGCAACTTGTTTACAGTAACAAGATAAACAACTGCGAAGCAATTTTTTCACAGAAATGTTGGTATGGAAAAGAGCTCTAAAATCTCCATGTTGTTCTCGACTGCTGTGCTGCTATATATCGCTCATTTTCTGATCATCAGAGGCGTAACCCTCGTCTTTTTTCACTACATCAAAACGAAGTGACTATCCGGATTGACCCTGGAACTCTGGTGAGCACCAGTTGGGATTGAACCAGAGACCATTTAAGATGGACACCACATGCTCCACAACCCTGGACCCACGACCCATCCTTGCTCCGCCCCATGCTCCGCCCCACGCCCGACCCCAATGCTCCGCCTCATGCCCGGCCCCATGCTCCGCCCCAATGCTCCGCCTCATGCCCGGCCCCATGCTCCGCCCCATGCTCCGCCCCATGCTCGGCCCCATGCACCGTCCAATGCCCGGTCCCATGCTCCGCCCCATGCTCCGCCCCATGCTCGTCCCCATGCTCCGCTCCACGCTCCGCCCCATGCCCCACAACCCTGGACCCACGACCCTTCCCCATATGCCCCACAACCCTGGACCCACAAACCTATCCCCATGCATGGGGATGGGTCGTGGGTCCATGGTCCATGCCCCACGCCACATGCTCCACGACCCATCCCCATGCCCCACACCCATGGACCAACGACCCATCCCCATGCCCCACAACCATGGACCAACCACCCATCCCCATGCCCCATGCTCCACAACCCTGGACCCACGAACCATCTCCTTGCCCCGCCCAATGCCCGGTCCCATGCTCCGCCCCAAGCCCGTCCCCATGCTCCTCCCCAAACCCGTCCCCATGCTCGGCCCCATGCTCCGCCCCAAGCCCGTCCCCATGCTCGGCCCCATGCTCGTCCCCATGCACCGCCCCATGCTCGGCCCCATGCTCCGTCCCATGCCCGGTCCCATGCTCCGCCCCATGCTCCGTCCCATGCTCCGTCCCATGCTCGTCCCCATGCTCCGCTCCATGCCCGCCCCCATGCCCCACAACCCTGGACCTACGACCCTTCCCCATATGCCCCAGGACTCTGGACCCATCCCCACGACCCATGCTTTATGCCCCACAACCCTGGACCCACGACCCATCCCCATGCCCCACAACAATGGACCCACGACCCATCCCCATGCCCCACAACCATGGACCAACGACCCATCCCCATGCCCCATGCTCCACAACCCTGGACCCACGACACATCCCCTTGCCCAATGCCCGGCCCCATCCCCATTTCCCATGACTCTGGACCCATCCCCACGACCCACGCTTTATGCCCCACAACCCTGGACCCACGACCCATCCCCATGCCCCACAACCATGGACCAACAACCCATCCCCATGCCCATGCTCCGTCCATGCCCCACAACCCTGGACCCACGACCAATCCCCATTTCCCAGGACTCTGGACCCATCCCCACGACCCACGCTTTATGCCCCACAACCCTGGACCCACGACCCATCCCCTTGCCCCACAACCATGGACCAACGACCCATCCCCATGCCCATGCTCCGTCCATGCCCCACAACCCTGGACCCACGACCAATCCCCATTTCCCAGGACTCTGGACCCATCCCTACGACCCACGCTTTATGCCCCACAACCCTGGACCCACGACCCATCCCCATGCCCCACAATCATGGACCAACGACCCATCCCCATGCCCTACATGCTCCACAACACTGGACCCACGACCCATCCCCTTGCTCCGCCCCACGCCGGCCCCATGCTCCGCCCATGGTCCACAACCCTGGACCCACGACCCATCCCCATATGCCCCATGTCCACAACCCTAGACCCACAACCCATCCCCCTGACCCAGAACCCTGGACCCACGACCCATCGCCATGACACATGCCCCGCCCCATGCCCCACAACCCTGGACCCACGACACAACCCCACCCCATGCCCCATGTCCACAACCCACGACCCATCCCCATGCCCGGCCCCATGCCCCGCCCCATGCTCAGATGCTAAGTCTACGTTTTTGTTAAAATTTGTTTAAAAATTGCGTGCGCAGTGTTTTATGCCATCTAAAAATAACTCTATTGTTCCTTAATCAGTCATATTGTGTTACAATAAGAAAAATCTGTATACCCACGACCCATGCCACGCCCCATGCCTCACAACCTTGGACCCACGACCCATCCCCATGTCCCATGACCCATGTCCCATGACCCATGTCCCATGCCATCTAAAAATAACTCTATTGTTCCTTAATCAGTCATATTGTGTTACAAGATTAAAGATTAGACCCCACTCAAAACAATGTTCCTTGATATCTGCTTTTGGGCGTTTGCAAAGCGTACTGTATATTGATTTATTATGGTTCCTTTTATGTGGTCTGGTGGTATGACACTCTAGTTTGGATCAGAAGGTCCTGGGTTCGAGCCCCTCTATTGGCGCGAGAAGAAAGCCGCATCTACTCAGACCATATCAAACTTATTTTGACCATCATTTAACCTTCTTGAGAGTTAGTTTGTCGGATTCCCGTAACTATACTTGTAATAACCTTATATGTAGTTGAAATAGGAAAATGCATTGGAATGTTACTATTTTGGTCATTCAATCTCTCTACACTTGTAGTGCGCGTGAATGCAAATAAAAACAAAACAACCACAACAAAGATGCAAAGAATAAAGACCCCCCCCCCCCCCACACACACAAAAACACCCCCCCCCCCAAAAAAACCGACAAAAAAGTATACAAGAAAAAAATATAAACAAATACGAAACAAACAAAAGAAAGCAACAAACAAAAAAAGAATAACAAAACAATACATACAAAAAAAGGAAGAAAAAAACCCCCCCAAAAACCCACAAGAAACAAAACAAAGAACAAATAACAAAACAAAAGAGGAACAAAAACAAAAGAGGAACAAAAAACCCAAACAAGACAAAACAAACAACATGAAAACAGCACAATAAGAAATCAAAACAAATCTCGAATTGACACAAACCAAAACAAGACGGATAACTGTGTCAGTAAAATTCAACGAATAGTAACGATAACTCCTCGCGATCCATAGGCTCACTCGTATAAAACACAGTTATCTTCCTTCCTTCACTAAAGCATTGTGAGAACACGATGAGACTGAACGTAAACGTGCACTTTTGTGTGTGTTTGTGTGTGTATGTATGTGCGTGTGTGTGTGTGTGCGCGCGCACGCGTGTGTATGTGGCGTTTATTAGCATCATGCATGTCTTTGTAGGTAAACATATTTTTTTTATTTGTACCGCGGTTGGCGGTGTGGCTGACGCACTATTTATCTGCACCGCGATTGGCGGTGTGGCTAACGCACCGTTTATCTGCACCGCGCTTGGCGGCTTACATGTTGCTCATCTGCATCACAAATGGCGGTGTAATTCAACACACTGTTTATCTGCACCCCGATTGGCGATGTAGTTTAAGGGGCGGTTTGGGCCTAATTATTAGGAAAATCCTTCGAAAAATTGATTTTGAGATTTTGGTGGAAATTGATATTTTATTACCCTAGAAATAATATAATTGAAGTCCAAATTCTTAAAGTAGACTATAAAGGCATGAAAAACACAGTCGAAAATGGTAAAGATAGTAAGAAAAGTGTGAAAAACGGGAAGCTATTTTGCTATTTTCTCAAAATGTCATATTTCTAAGGGTATGGGATACTGTGTCAAACGTTTCTCTGAATCTATTCAATGAAATTGTCTGAAAATTTCCCCAGTTATCACAGAGATAATGTATTGTGTTACCATAGAGAGATTTTATTGATAAAAATATGTGAATTTTGAATTATAATCCTAATTCTGAATTTTTAACGTCAATTTTGTCATGACATTTTGATTCTCAACTTTGTAATGTTCTAATAAAAATTCGATAAGCTAAAGCCGTAAAATCTCTCTATGGTGACACAGTATAGTACAATGTTGACAAGAGGGAAGAATATGGTCATTCCTTCATTAGTTTTTTGAACGTTTGCCACAAGATTGTTATATTTTTTGTTGATGTCAGACCCCCAAATTAGGTCGCAAAATGGGTATCAACACAGATAATTAAAATTTTCCACCATAAATGTTGTTTTTTAACCTATAATGACGATACAGAATGATTAAAACCGCCCAATATTGGTAATTAATTTTTTTTTGGAAAAGACCCAAACCGCTCCTTAAGGCACTTTTATTTGCACCGCAATAAGCGTGTTTACTTACTCGGCAGTTGTTTGGTCTTGTGGTATGACACTTGCTTTTGGATCGGAATGTCCTGGGTTCGAGCCTCGCTCGGCGCATAGTTGAGTCCTTGAAGAAGGCTCTTTACTCGCATTCTCTCACCGTACTCAGGTGTTAAATAATTACCTGGCCGTTAACGGCGTTGTCTCTGTCCGGAAAAAAAATTGTAATATCGCCCAACAGGCGTCTTGTCCCGTCTTACATATTAAATGTTGCTGTTGGCCAGGGGACCCTTGTGAAACGCTTTGAGCACGTGTAGTGGATATTGCTCTATATAAAAGCTCAAACTTGGAATATATATATATATATATATATATATATATATATATATATATATATATATATATATATACACACATTTCGTCATGACCTTGGTTTGCCAGATGGCCCCTCTGTCCTATGTTGACAATAACGAGTATCTACAGCCAAATTCATTATGCACGTCTCGTGTCCCGTAGGACAATGTTGTAACACGCAGGGAAATGTGTTTTTTTTTTCAACCTCGTTATGGCCACATATATTTTGACTTAAAATATGTTACTCACCAACTCAAACCGGCTTTTTTGTTATTATTATTATTATTATTATTATTATTATTATCATCATCATCATCATCATCATTATCATGATCATCATCATGATCATCATCATGATCATCATCATCATCATCATCATCATCCTTTCTTCTTCTTCTTCTTCTTCTTCTTCTTCTTCTTCTTCTTCTTCTTCTTCTTCTTCTTCTTCTTCTTTCTTCTTCTTTCTTTCTTCTTTCTTTCTTTCTTTCTTTCTTCTTTCTTTTCTTTCTTTTTCTTTCTTTCTTTCTTTCTTTCTTTCTTTCTTTCTTTCTTTCTTTCTTTCTTTCTTTCTTTCTTTCTTTCTTTCTTTCTTTCTTTCTTTCTTTCTTTCTTTTCTTTCTTTTCTTTCTTTCTTTCTTTCTTTCTTTCTTTCTTTCTTTCTTTCTTTCTTTCTTTCTTTCTTTCTTTCTTTCTTTCTTTCTTTCTTTCTTTCTTTCTTTCTTTCTTTTTCTTTCTTTTCTTTCTTTCTTTTTCTTTCTTTCTTTCTTTCTTTCTTTCTTTTCTTTCTTTCTTTCTTTCTTTCTTTCTTTCTTTCTTTCTTTTCTTTCTTTCTTTCTTTCTTTCTTTTCTTTCTTTCTTTCTTTCTTTCTTTCTTTCTTTCTTTCTTTCTTTCTTTCTTTCTTTCTTTCTTTTCTTTCTTTCTTTCTTTCTTTCTTCTTTCTTTCTTCTTCTTTCTTTCTTTCTTTCTTCTCTTTCTTTCTTTCTTTCTTTTTCTTTCTTTCTTCTTTCTTTCTTTTCTTTCTTTTCTTTCTTTCTTTCTTTCTTTCTTTTCTTTCTTTCTTTTTTCTTTCTTCTTTTCTTTCCTTTCTTTCTTTCTTTCTTTCTTTCTTCTTTCTTTCTTCTTCTTTCTTTCTTTCTTCTTCTTTCTTTCTTTCTTTCTTCTTTCTTTCTTCTTTTCTTTCTTTTCTTCTTTCTTCTTCTTTCTTTTCTTCTTCTTCTTTTCTCTTCTTTCTTTCTTCTTCTTTCTTTTCTTTCTTTTCTTCTTTCTCTTCTTTCTTCTTCTTTTCTTTCTTCTTCTTCTTTCTTCTTCTTCTCTTCTTCTTCTTTCTTCTTCTCTTTCTTTCTTCTTTCTTCCTTCTTCTTCTTTCTTCTTCTTTCTTCTTCTTTTCTTCTTCTTTTTCTTCTTCTTTCTCTCTTTCTTTCTTCTTCTTTCTCTTCTTTCTTCTTTCTTCTTCTTCTTCTTCTCTTCTTTCTCTTCTTTCTTCTTCTTTCTTCTTCTTCTTCTTCTTCTTCTTTCTTCTTCTTTCTTTCTTTCTTCTTCTTTCTCTTCTTCTTCTTCTTTTCTTTCTCTTCTTTCTTCTTCTTTCTCCTTCTTCTTCTTTCTTCTCTCTTCTTCTTCTTTCTCTCTTCTTTCTTCTTCTTTCTTCTTTCTTTCTTTCTTCTCTTCTTCTTCTTCTTCTTCTTTTCTTCTTCTTTCTTCTTCTTTCTTTCTTCTTCTTCTTCTTCTTTCTTCTTTCTTCTTCTTTCTTCTTCTTTCTTCTTCTTTCTTTCTTCTTCTTTCTTCTTCTTTCTTCTTATTTCTTCTTCTTTCTTCTTCTTTCTTTCTTCTTCTTTCTTTCTTCTTCTTTCTTCTTCTTTCTTCTTCTTTCTTCTTCTTTCTTCTTCTTTCTTCTTCTTTCTCTTCTTTCTCTTCTTTCTCTTCTTTCTTCTTTCTTTCTTCTCTTCTTTCTCTTCTTTCTCTTTCTTCCTTCTTTCTCTTCTTCTCTTCTTCTTCTTTCTTCTTCTTTCTTCTTCTTCTTCTTCTTTTCTTCTTTCTTCTTCCTTCTTCTTTCTTCTCTTCTTCTCTCTTTCTTCTTCTTCTTCTTCTTTTCTTCTTCTTTCTTCTTCTTTCTTCTTCTTCTTTTCTTCTTCTTCTTTCTTCTTCTTTCTTTTCTTTCTTCTTCTTTCTTCTTCTTTCTTCTTCTTTCTTCTTTTCTTCTTCTTCTTCTTCTTCTTCTTCTTCTTCTTCTTCTCTTCTTCTTCTTCTTCTTCTTTCTTCTTCTTCTTCTTCTTCTTCTCTTCTTCTTCTTCTTTTCTTCTTCTTCTTCTTCTTTTTCTTCTTTTTCTTCTTTATTATTTATTATTATTATTATTATTATTATTATTATTATTATTATTATTATTATTATTATTATTACTATACTACTACTACTACTACTACTACTTATAGTAATGATAATAATTATAAAATTATTAATAATAAAATTAATGATGATGATGATGACGACGACGACGACGATGATGATGATGATGATGATGATGATGATGATAATAATAGTGACAAAAACTAAAAGCTTACACCTTTCTGGTCATTTCCACTATAAAACAACTTTTTGACACCTGGTAAATCCCGATATAATGAATACAGTTTAGAGACGATACGTCACATATATCGATGGATTTAGATGGCATTCATTTTAAAAAAAAATATTCATCTAAACAAAAACAAAACAACCCTCTCCCCTTGAAAATAAAGACTTATAAAAATAGCAGATTGAGAAAAGAAAAAAAAAACAAAAACAAAACAAGCAAAAAAAAAAAAAAAAAAAACAACAAACAAAAAACAAAAAAACAACAAAAAAACATCAAAAACAAAACAAAGCGACCTCCCCCCCCCCCAATAAAAAAACAAAAAAAAATCAAAACAACAACAAACAAACAACAAAGCAAAACAAAACCCAGCAAACAAAATTTAAAATAAACTATGTGTTGTTTTATCTACACGCAACGAGAAGACTCTTTTCTCTTTATTCTTAGTATTTTGTCCGTGCCCGACGTCTTTATCCGGAAGACGACAGTGCCGGGTCGTCGGAGTCGGTATCCGGTGTGGGTTAGCCCTAAGAGTGTATCGAATTTAGGGCCAGTGCCGACATTCTGTCCCCCTAATTATTGTACATTAGATTCAATTGTTGATAACACATAAATAAACCATGTAAATAATACTCTTCAACAGTCATAACGTCACTTCCTTCCTAATGACGCATGGTAACTTAGTAACACTGGCTCTAAACTATCAGAACAATGGCGGACGCCCGTATGAAGTATTTCTCCGGCGAGCATAAAAGCGTTTCCAGAGGAAAAAAAACCCCATAAATTTGATCATGTTTTGACTTTTACACATTCTGATCACAAGGCATATGAAAAGGGAATGAAAAGTTCTAGCCAGCATGAAGAATAAAAAGTAATGATTTTCTTTTGTTTAGA
The DNA here is from genome assembly GCF_034508935.2 of Berghia stephanieae. NCBI lineage: Eukaryota > Metazoa > Mollusca > Gastropoda > Nudibranchia > Aeolidiidae > Berghia > Berghia stephanieae. The sequence continues at coordinate 15,650 of NW_027627722.1, forward strand.
ACCAAGATGGCGGCCGTTGCTGGGCGGCGTGACATCCGACTACTGAATCCAATTGACACCAAAGACAATGAAATGTGCTGCTTTATCTACAATGGACGGGGATATTCGGTATGAAATGACACGTTTTGTGCATCAGATTCAATTGTTGATAATACATAAAAAATGGACACGGCCATTGACACCAAAAACAATGAAATGTGTTGTTTTTATTTATATTGGACGGGGAGACATAACGGTATATAAATGACGTTTTTTTTTAAAACGACAGATCCTATTGTTTACAAGACAAATATTACACGGACACAGCCATTCTGCGTCAATGACTTGTGCTGTTATATATATATATATATATATATATATATATATATATATATATATATATAAATACATATATATATATATATATATATGTATAATATATATATATGTATATATATGTATATATATATATATATATATATATATATATATATATATATATATATATATATATATATATACTGGACGGGGAGACATTCCGATATCAATAAATGACACATCAGATCCTATTGTTGATAACACATAAAACATGTAAATACATGGCTATTGACACCAAAAACAGTGAAATGTGTTGTTTTTATCTACCCTGGACGGGGAGACATTCCCATATCAAATGACAGACGTCAGACAACAAATTATGTATTATCTCCTCATTGAATCCATCAGGATGATAATTTAGATATAGGCTGTCCTCATTCTATGCCGTAACGGAAATCAAGATTGAATGAAAAGCGATTCGAAAATAAATATTTAAAAAAATCCATCATTTTTTTTTCTTTTAACTTGAGCTGAAATAAAATTAAGAGTCAAGAATACAAGAACACATAACATCCCCCCCTCTCTCTCTCTCTTCTCTCTCTCTCTCTCTCTCTCTCTCTCTCTCCCCCCCCCCCATCTCAGTACTGAATATCAATTTTAGGTCTTCCGAATTCAAGACAGTCTTTAGAGTTTTAGAAATTTCTATCTCATGCCTTATTCCCCCCCCCCCCATACAAATAAACAAACACACAAACAAACACTCACACATATAATATATATAATACACCCCACCACACACACATACAGAGACACACAGTCACGGAACTATCAGCCGCCCACCCCACCTACTACAAGACAAATCCAATTGGATTCAGTAGTCTGACATCACGCCACCCGGCAACAGCGGCCATCTTGGTTCTAAACAAAGAAAATCATTATTGGTAACATCAAGAACGAGACATGACGCCAGTTAGGTGATATTACAACAAATACAACGCTGTTAACGGACAGGTACTCATTTTACACACGAGTACTGTGAGAGAATGTGAGTAAAGAGTCTTTTCCAAGGACTCAATATGCGCTAAGCGAGGCTCGAACCCAGGACCTTCCGATCCGAAAGCGAGTGTCATACCACAAGACCACACAGCCGAACAAGAGAGTCAATTTTCAAATGGTAACAATCGAGGTATTCAAATTCTCTCTTTTTTCTCCTTCTTCCTTCAGATTAGGTCTTTTGATCAAAACGAGACACTCAAAGCCTACACAGAACTGGACAGTATTCACTTGTGTTTTTTTAAACGAGGCCTTTTAAAAAAAAAAAAAAAACCGACAAAACAAAAGCAAATATCAAACTTGCCAACCAAAACTGTGAACAAAAAATCGAGGTCGGAAAGCTTTTCTGATTGGAACATCCGTGGCATTTTTGAGACAGGATACACTTTATGTCACTTCTGTTCAATGTTTATGGTAGGAATAATATGGAATTATATAAACTCTATAAAGACAATATTTACGTATTCTAGTATGAAAGTTTGAGGAAATTACAAATCTGGAATACTGTCGATTCCACAGAACTAGCCATTCTTTACATTATAAAAATTGATGTACATACTCTTTTCAAAATAGAGTAAAAGAAAAATAAGAAAATAAATGTTGAACGGGAAACCGTTCCTCGTGTAGGAATCGAACCTCAGACTCTCTGTTTCTCGGATTGACAGGATTTTCATCTCACCAACAACTGTAATTGAAATCACAAGTTCTTCTCAAAGAATTACGCATGTGAAATTAATTGTGAAGAAGTGGAGTCACATGGTAAATTATATATTCAGCCTTTATTTCATCCCAGGCATTGGCCACGTGGTTTATTTTGAAGTTCAACAACAATGGACCATCTTTGTATATTCTAGACACATTTTTCAATACAACACATTTGGACTGAAGGTACTCTTATCATAAATTGATTACGACATCTTCATTTACACTCAAACTTGTAGATGGTCTCTGAATGTTCATTGATATCTTCACCTTCGCGACAACAATTAAAAGCAAAACAAAGGCTTAAAGACGGACGCCGTGATCATCGTGTTTCCAAACACACTGCAACAGCTTTCATTGGAAGCCCGAGTTCCCCATCTTCATCATTCAAGCACATTTTAAAGACACCACAAGTTCGTTTAAGACTTTGCATCATGGCTGCCGTCCCTGGCTTGGCACGAGAAAAGGACCCAAGGGGTAAGTACATGTACTATACTACTTGCATAAAATCTATAGGGAATGAGATTAGCGGAAGAGTAGCGTCCCTTGATCGGAAGTCACCGGTGGAGAAGTTATTTGTAAACAAACCAACTACAAGCCAAGCGCTAAAATTCAAAATTTATTATTCATATTTCTGTCCAAAAATGCATGAATGATATGCATATTTGTACAGAAATATGAATAATAAATTTTGTATTTGGAGCGCTTGGCTTGTAGTTGGTTTGTTTACAAATAACTTCTCCCCGGTGAGTCCAATCAAGGGACGCTACTCTTCCGCTAATCTCATTCCCTATAGAAACTACTTTAGCTGGGTGGGGTTCCTGACTTCCCATATTGGGCAGGGAGGTATATACTGTGTCTTCTATCCCGCTATATCTGTTTTCCAACACGCTTTCTTTCTTTGTCTTGGAATGAGACTACTTGGTTTTGTCATGGCCCAGGCCGGATACCCTAGCTGGGAGGGAAACAGTCAAATGTATAGTTTGTTTTGGGAGATGATATTATTTCCCTTGTAAATCATCTCGCTGTTATGCACTGTATTATGTTTTGTTTACGTATTATATATGATTTGTAAACATTTGAGTGTATTCCTTCAGTGGGG
>NW_027627723.1:0-4928 GCF_034508935.2 Berghia stephanieae
GGAGGAAAATGTTTTATAGGGTACACTGGGGAGCAACCACTGCTTTCGTGCTAAAAAACGGGGAAAGGTTTGTAAGATGCGGTGCTAGAAAAAAGAAAGAAAAAAAAAAAAATCCAAGGGCTTTTTTTATCCAAAAAAATAAGGGGCTGCAGCCATTTAATGCCGTAACAAAATAAAGAAAAACATACAAGGTGGAAAAACAAAGGCGGCCCGCTGTGGCGGTGGCCGTGGTCTGAACACAAGTTCAATTGAAGTGTTTCATAAAGGGTGAAAGACAGCATTCACTGGCCCTCGAGTAGTTTATAAATCCATTACCTCAATTATGCAGTTATGAAAGGGTCCCTAGCCCAGTGGTACTTTCCTGAGAAAAATAAAGTATGGGGGCGGGTTTTATTCATTTCCCAAAAGACAAAAATTCAATGACAATTGGTGCAAGTCTATCAAAAAAGTATTCCCACAAGATAAAACAAAAACAAGTTTAACCAACATTGTTAGGGTTTAGGAAAGTTAAAACCCCTGCCCCAGGGATAATATGATGCCTAGTGAGGTGAGTGCCCTATCATGGAGTCAGGTTGGGGGGAGTTTGTGGTGTGTATTGGCTAGAGTATCGAAAAAAGAGCACCTACGATTTTTGTAAACTCTCATCCTATACTGCAGTCTCAAAAATTTTAATTGAGACACAAAACATGATGGTCGATTCCCAAAGCTATTTTAGATGAAGTAATTAAAAAAAAGCCAACTCCAGTTTGCCATCTTCATTCGCTCATTCAAATATCAGACAAAATCAAAAAGGCATTTTTTTGGCCTTCTATAAAAGCTTGTAGATCGCACTTAACTATGCAAAAAACCCGTTTGGTTTCTTTCCATGAAAAATTCGACAAATTAAGGAGTGCAAAGGAGGGCCACAAAACAGTTGTTGGACTATGATTGTAGATTATGAGGAAAGGGATTTTGGGAAAATTTAAAATTTTCCCAAACCTTTGAGATAAAAAAGAAACGGGGGGGGCCCGATAAAACTCTACAAAGAAAAGTGGTAAATTATGACAAGACATGAAGAAATCACTTTACGTTTTTAAAGGGAGGAAAGTATCACAATAAGAAAAAATCCCAGGGGTAAAAAAAAGAAAATGTTCACAAAAAGCCCCAAGATTAAAATGAAAAAACAAACTTTTACTGTGAGAAAAAAACGAAAAAAGGAACATTTTAATCAGATTCCATTGTGAACCAAAAAAAAAAACCCTAATATTCAAGAGCGACTAACAAATTTTTGTTCTGCCAAAATGTTATGACAATTAATATGAGTTTTAGTTGTAAAACCAAAAAAAAGTTACATCAAAAAGAAAAAGAAAAATAGTTGGCGAAGAGGGCCATCAAGGACTGTCGGGAAAAAAATCCAAAATAGTCTACTACTAGTTGTGTACAGTGGTAGTGTAGTAGTGTAGTAGTAGTAGTAGTAGTGGTAGTAGTAGTATGTAGTAGTAGTGTAGTTAGTGTAGTGTGTCGTCGTAGTAGTATTGTGTTAGTAGTGGAGATACTAGTAGTCTAGTAGTAAACGTCTAGAAGTAGTGTAGAAAGTAGTAGACAAAGGGCCTGAAAATTCCCCGGGGCCCCGGTTAAAAAAAGGAGACAAGAGTAATTTTTTTTTTTTTTTTCTGACCTCTTTGATCTGATTTGCCAATCTCAAGTGATGATGGCTGAGTCTATTAGTAGAAGCAAAAATGGTAATCATCGTTTTGCGTGCAAAACCGTGAAAACTCTGGTCAATGACTATCTACAGTGCGAAAATGGGGGGGGAAGAAAAACAAGACAGTTCAACTTGAATTCAAGTTCAAGTAAGATTTAGACGAAAAATACCTCTAGACGTCTAGATTAAGTCCTTTAAAATAGGCAGGTCGAGCAGCGCGCAAAAAAAAAGAAAATGAAATATTTCAAAAAAATTTAAGATAGGCCCCTGAAAAAAAATTGGAATGTCGTGTCACCAAATTGAAGTTCACAGTTACAGTCAAACCCATCTGCCACTTCAATTTCACTCTTGACTCTAAACCCCCTAATGAGGGGTGACCCCAGATGATGAAATAATATTAATAATATAAATTTCGCCTTGACATTGACATTCTTATGGCATGGATCTTCTATATGCTAGTCAACTTTTACCTCGTTAATTCAGAGATATACCATTTAAATTGCTGTCTTTACGAAAATGCCCTTTGACAATCCAATGTCAACGATTTCCCACGCTAGGACATAAAATGAAAAATGTAAACATAATATTATCACTCGTGGCTCGTGGGAAGCGGCGACAACACGACACAGCTCACTGAAATGTGTAATGTGTACTGTGTACCTAGGGGGTTGCCAGATAAAAAAAAAAAAATAAAAAGCCCAAATTGTTTCGAAAATAAGTCAAAATCCCAAATGATGTCTTTTTATCCCGCCCCACAACTCTAATTTTTATTGCATTTTACCATGGATGTATACCTACACTCCCCTCAAGCCTCAATTTCAAAAAATGATAACGGAATTTGTAAACTTTACATTTCAACAAAGGATTCCGTGCTAGTACCGAAGGCCACGCTAGTACTAGTACACGTAGGAATAGGAAAAAGCCAAAAAGGAAACTTTTGACGCCAGTAGCCTTGAAAAAAAAAAAAAGCAGATTTCTAAAATTTGGATTTAAAAAAGCCAAATTGGCAAATTTAGTGTCACATACTACCATCGACGTAGTAAGTCAATGCATACTACACATCAGACACACAGATACCACACACACACACACACACACTACACACACACACGAACAACACACGACACACAACCAAAACAAGGTGTCCTGAGATAATCCGTCACAGGGTAAAAAGTGAAAAGCTTTGAAGAGAGAGATATTGACAATTTATCGAGGTCAATTTTTATGGAAAATGAGTTTCATCAAAAATCATTAAATCAAACATTTTTCTACATATTGATGAAATATTTTAATTGAATTCAACTCCTAAATATTTTATTTTAATTTTTTTTTTTAATTTATTTATAAAGGTAATTTTATCTATCAACTCTTGTCAACTTTGGAAGCGACTTTCTCAAAATTGGGGTTTTTCACACCGCTAGCCCATGCAAATATAACCATAACTTCATAAAAAAATCACCCGATTTTGCTTTCAAATAAAAAATTGAAATGCTCAGGAGACATTGGGCTTTCAAAAAATGCAAAAAAAAAAAAAAAAAAAAAAATGCAAAAAAAAAAAAAACAAAAAAAAAAAACCCACACACACACACACACAAAGAACAAACAAAAACAACACAAAACCAAAATTTTCACCATGCGATGATTATGTCAGGGACGTAAACCTCACTGACTCGGGGCGCATGCTACTACAGTCGAATCTGCTTAAACGAAGACAGGCAGATCCACAGATTTAAATTGGAGCAGACCAGGGAACAGCCACTTTTTAGTGGCTAATTTGTCCCCGGTTGCATAAAAAAGAAAAGGCGGCGCTCGACTCTCGTGTTCAATTCTTTATGGGGGAGTAGATAATGAGTTCCCTATATGGCCATGTCAATCATGTAGACATCCTTTGATGATATAAGCCTTTCCCTTTGATGTCTGCAGTCGCCTTTTCATTTTCTACGGTCCACTCATGGCTAAACAGCCGTCAACAATGAACTGAACCATCGTTGGAAACACCGGAAGACGCTCGTGGCTCGTGGGAAAGTTGCGTCACAATCACCACGTTGCTGAATATATTATCCAGGCACGGTTGATAGTAAAAAAAGCCAAATTATGTTCTTTGTTAGATTTGAAACAAAGAAAGTATATCACTGATCTCGTCTCATTGGAGATAAAGAATGATTTAAAAATCAAGAAAATCGGCGATAAATAAAAAAGTTGCTAAAAAAAAGCTAAAATAAACAAAAGCAATTTTAAAAATCAAATTTATTTTGTAAAACAGTTGGTTTTCAACCGATTTTTCTGAAATAAGGACCAATGGTTCTTCTTTTTTCAAGCTGATTTCAAAAAAATGTGACTTTCAAATTCCTCAGAATTATATTTTTTACTTTTAGATTTTAGTCTTTTATGCCTACTCAAAAAAGGGGGTTATATTCCTTGCGTAACCCAAAAGCGTAATACATCGACGGTGAGATTCACAATTCTACACGAATGAACGGTGGCTGTAGATCACAGAGGTGTACCAAATTTATTACCACTACTTTTCTTAGTGCTAAAATTACAAAGTAATAAATTTCGCGTCAGAAAAAATAACTCTCAAGTTTTCCTATCTATTTATTACAATAAAATTGATACCACGAATGACAAAATCGCCCCATAAATAAGGGAGTTAAAATTATTCATAATATTTTTAAAAATTATTAATATAAACCCGATCTTGGAGCCAAGTCCAAATGTACAAGTAAAAGTGTAGTTTAATATGTCTAATTTGGTTTTATCATCATAACCCGGCCTTTTTTTTTCTATTTTCCGCCCAAAATCAAGGTTAATCGAGCTCAGTCAAAGTCATTCATATAGAGATTAAATCGCACAGCGTCCCTGGTTACATACAAAAGAAAATGGCGGCTCTCGACCTCTCACTAGCCCCTTTTGATGACGTTTTCCTACCTGTTGTCGTCTCTAGTCCTGTATTCTCTATGGGCAATCTAGACATTATGCATTGTCAGAATGACTATTTTAAATTTGATAGGCTTCATTCTGGATAATTATGAGACTTTTTTTTGCTCTGGAAACATTCTTCCAAAGACGCTCCCACACTAGTTAAGTGATGCTTTGAATATTGAAAGATTAGAAGTGCAAAAAATTGATGCACTGTTTTTACTACGCGAGATTCTGTTGCGGGGACTCAGTAAATTGCCGCTACCCATTCGTATTCATGAAACTTCTGAACAAAAAAGAAAATAGCAAAACATTTTCAAGATCA
>NW_027627724.1:0-4930 GCF_034508935.2 Berghia stephanieae
TTGGGGGTTAATAATCTTGCCATGGAAAATAACCAAAGTACCTGAAACGGGCCTTGTACCCGGGACCTTCCGGGCCACAGTGTCGATATAACGTTAACCACCAAGTCCTTTGAATTTGTTGATTGGAAATAGTATATTCTTGTATAAGTTATATTGGCAATTGCCTAATAAAAATAAACCATTGAAACTTTGAGAAATTTGAAAAGTTACTCTGTGCAGCAGTCTCTTTTGGTTCTCACACTACTATGTTATGACGATCGACCCAATCAGCAAAGTCCGGTCCGCGTTCGTGCACCGTGGCGAACCCGCCTGGTAACACGTCACAACACACCGTTCAACTTGATGCTTTGCGTTTCGAGTTCTTGCCCACATCGGTACATGTGCAGTCATCAACCTCTCAAAAAGCGGATAGTCATTTTGTTCTAAGTATGGACATATCTCATAGAGACTCTTTATCCTTCATTAACTTCTCTCTCTCTCTCTCTCTCTCTCTCCCTCTCCTCTCTCTCTCTGCTCTCTCTTCTCTCTCTCCTCTCCCTCTCTCTCTCTCTCGCACACACACACAAACACACACACACACACACACAAACAAACCAAAAAAATACACACATATCCTTACATACTCGAGTACAAACGATTTCAATAGACAACAACAACCATACGACACAGAACATAATCATAAAACGACTGGTAGAAATAGTTACCAATTGGGGGACACACGAAGAAAACACCCAGAACGAAAGGAAAATCGTTGTAAAAACAGATAGAGAGAGTCATAAAGAGAGAGAAAGAGAGAGAAATCGGGCTGTAAACACCTTCATCCTTTGTACCTCGGGAGTCCATGGCATTCACCACGCGCTTTAAAGCCTAAATGTTGTGTCCTGAATAATAATTGTGAAATAAATGCACCCCCCCCCCCCGCCCCCACCCATATTCATCGATATATTACAAGTGTTGGTTCAGCATTTTGTTTTTTTTACTAGATATTCTCATATTGAATTTACATATAGATAGTATGTGCTTGGCTAAGAATCTCACAACATTGCCATCCGGGAGTATAGCGGACCAACACACAAAACTATGTGCCACCATGAACGTTTTAAAGTCTGGATAATACAGTTTAGTGAGAATTACTAATAAACGCGGATGGCAAAAAGCAATAGTAAAGACCTGAGTGACGTCAACTTCATACTATCTATATGACCAAACATCTAGAAAATGTGCAGCTGTGTGGTCTCGTGGTATGACCTCACTTCGGATCGGAAGGTCCTGGGTTCGAGCATCGATCGGCGCATAGTTGAGTCCTTGGAAGAGGCTCTTTACTCACACTCTCTCACCGTACTCAGATGTAAAATGAGTACCTGCCGGTAACAGCATTGTCTCTGTCCAGAAAAAAAAATTATAATATAGCCTAACAGGCGTCATGTCCCGTCCTTCATGTTAAGTGCTGCTGTTGGCCAGGGACACTTTGAAATCGCTTTGAGCACGTTTAGTGGATATTGCGCTATATAAAAGCTCAATTCTTTTTTTATCTTGTGTCTGATGATAATTGTGAAATAAGTGCATCCCCTCATATCGATAGATCTACATTACACGTGTGGTTCAGCGTTTTGTGATTTTTACCATTCTCACATTGTTTTACGTATAGATAGTATGTTCTTGTCTAAGAATCTCACAACATTGCCATCCGGAATTATAACGGACCAACACACAGAACTATATGTAACCAGAACATTAATACAGTTTAGTAAGAATTACTCATAAAGGCGAATGGCAAAAAGCAATAACAAAGACATGTGTGGCGTCAACTTCATTCTATCTATATGACCAAGCATCTAGAAATGGTGTTATGTCAAAGTTACCTCAGTGCCTTCAAGTAGAAAATAAAAAAAAGAAATAGAAAATAGAAAATTCCCTTTATTCATCCCATAGGGGAAATTTGTCTCTCGGGTCTATTCCAAGAAAGACTGGAACAACCCAGGCGTCAACGGCACTGCAGCGCTGCAAATTGAGCTAAAGGCCGGTGATCGAACTCGGTACATTTCGGGTAGGAAGCAATGACCGAACCGCTAAGCCACGCTGCCCCCAATTGAATTTTCATGTAAGATGTTTGAACTCTGTTTTTTTTTTGGGTTTTTTTGGCCTTGCGACTCTGGATAAGAGTTGAACATTTCAAACGCAAGACTACTAGAATCGTATAATTATAATACCCTTCCAATGTCTTCTACTGTATTGCTGCTTAGCAAAATGCATTCTTTTCATACGCGAATGGTTCCCAAATTTAACAATTTGACAATAAGAATTATTGTTGTTTAGATATCATTACCAGTCAAACCCTTGCGGCTATGTGGTCTTGTGGGATGACACTCGCTTTCGGATTGAATGGTCCTGGTTCGAGCTCTCTCGGCGCATAGTTGAGTCCTTGGAAAGGCTCTTTACTCATATTTTCTCACCGTACTCAGGTTTAAAATGAGTACCTGGCCTGTTAATAGCGTTCTCTATGTCGGCAAAAAAATTGTAATATCGCCTAACAGGCGTCATGTTTCGTTCTACATGTTACGTGTTGCTGTTGGTCAGGGACCCCTTGTAAAGCAATTTGAGCACGATTGTGAATGTTGCGCTATATAAATGCTCTAGTTGAAACCCTATTTTTTAGTAACACCGGATTCGTGCGGAAGAATATACTTCTTGAACTCCTACGTGTCTTTTTTTTAAAAAAAAATTGTTGAGTTTTTTTTTTTTTTTTTGTTTTTTTTTTTTTTTTGTTTTTTTTTTGTTTTTTTTTGTTTTGTTTTTTTGTCTTTTTTTTTTACTTTCCAAAGAATGATAGGAACCTCTCAAAATGATGTTATGTCAAGATAACATTCAAACTGAATAACTGAATACAATGTCCAATATCACAAGCATTTAAAATAATAGCTTTTTAGTTTTATATTTTGATTTAAGGATATCAATCAAATAATTATCAAATTATTACTTTGAGAAATCAGGGAGCTGACACTGGTGTAGGATAAAGATCTGAACAAGTGTGTATGAAAGGTGTCAGACAAAGGAAGAAATAAAAATTGAGCTTTTATAAAGTGAAAATCCAATAAATGTGCTCAAGCGGTTACAATGGTACCTGGTCAACAGCAACATTTAAACGTTTAGGATTGGACATGACGCCTGTCAGGCATGCTGCAATTTTTTTCGGACAGAGACAACGCTGTAACGTCCAGGTACTCATTTTACACTCATTTTTACACCTGAGTACGGTGAGAGAATGTGAGTAAAGAGCCTTCTCCAAGGACTCAACTATGCGCCGAGCGAGTTCGAACCCATGATCTTCCGATCAGAAAGTGAGTGTCATACCACTAGACCACATAGTCGCACCAAGAAAAGAGATCATCTCATCATCTAGTCAGCTGATCCTGCGTAGGACGTTGCTTCCCGAACTTTCTTGCGAAACAGATTACGGTTTCCGCCAGTCTACTTGCTTGAGTTGCTGTCATTCCCAGCCATTCACATATATCTTGTTCCCAGCTTCTTGTTGGTCTACCTCTTCCTCTCTTGCCGTCTACCCTTGTCTGCAGAATGTGCTTTTCTAATGATTCGTGGCGAAAGAGATATTCAAGAAAATAAAGAAACATCCCAAAAATTCAGTCTTCCTTTAGCACGTCTAACCGGTAATCAGAAGGTCTGAGGCTCGATCCCTTGTCAAGGAAGACTGATTTTATTTTCGGATGTTTTATTTTTTTTCTTTTACTTTTCTTGGTACTTTTTTTAAATACACACTTGTTCATATCTTTTCAAGTCATTACATAATTTAGACTCAAAATACAGTTTTCAAAGTCTTGTTAATTCCGACAAAAAAAAAAAACGTATAGATGAATGAAGTAGATGTCACTCAAGTCTTTGTTATTGTTTTTTTTTCCATCCACGTTTATGAGTGATTCTCACTTAACTTACCCAGACTATAAAGATTCATGTTACACAGAGTTTTGTGTGTTGGCCCGGTATACATCCCGATGGCAATGTTATGAGCTTCTTAGTCAAGCGCATACTATCAATTGACTCATTGGGTCACAAATGGCCAAATCGATACAGTGTCCAACTGTCCACACAGGAGCCCCAGTGTTCTGGTCCTGATGTCGGCATATCTTTTTTATTCCTTGAGAAAGATTTTAGTTCCACTGCACATTTTGAAGCGCCAATTCATTATTGCTGACACCTAGGATATCTCGTCTTTTCCTCGGGATTTGCCCTGATTAAAATTAGTCTACAAAAACAAAACAAAAATAACTCGAACTTTTTTATAGCTCCTTGATCAACAGCTACAGGTAACACGTAGAACGAAACATGACGCCAGTTAAGCGATATTACATTTTTTTTTCCAGACAGCGACAACACTATTAACGGCCAGATACCCATTTTACATCTGAGTACGGTGAGAAACGTGAGTAAAGAGCTTTTTTTCCCCAGGACTCAAGTATGCCGAGCAAGGCTCGAAGCCAGACCTTCCGTTACGAAAGCAAGTGTCATAACACAAACCGCATAGGCCGCACGAGTAACGAGGATAAATAATGAAACTATTTATTGTAGTATGTAACGTAACGCTTTTCGACCAAAGTTAAGACTTTTCAACTCAAACGTGAAGTCTGTCCTACTGTCTGGATGTGAAACTTGGAATGCATCGCAGGAAGGAATAAGGAGGGTAACATATTTTCATAAACAGGTGCATGCATAAGTTATTCAGAATAAAATGGATGGATTAGAATTTAAAATGAAGAAGTATGGATAATAACTCAGCAGAAACCAGTGGGAGAGGAAATAGGAAGAAGACGATGTAGGTGGATTGGAGACACCCTAGAAAGAATGACTTCACTATAACAAAGAAAGTATTGGACTGGAACCTCAGGGCAGAAGATCAAGGGGAAGGCAGGGGAAACCT
>NW_027627725.1:0-4928 GCF_034508935.2 Berghia stephanieae
CAAAAAAAAAAAAAGTAGTTTTTTTTCGAAGGCCCCATGGGAGCCGGAAATTTTTTAAACGGGTTTCCCAAAAAGCGTGAAATGGACAAAAGCAATTTCTTGCTTTCCTTTGGATTTGGAAATCCCGTCTAAAACGCAAACCTACTTTCTGCCAATCTAACAGCCCAGCTTGCCCAAAACCCCTGGGGTGACAAAAGGGGGTCAAAAAAAAAAAAAAATCCGACTGCACCTGGGGTTGAACTCGGTCCCCTGGGTGGAAGCGAGTGCTCACCAAAATGGCTTGGGCCCCCCTTGCCAGCTTCAAGAATGGAAAAAAAATAAAAAACCAAACACAAAGTTTTTGGGTCAATACCATTCTTTTTAGCTAACAAAGAAAAATAAAAACAAAATACATCACCAAAAAACCAAAAGGGGAAGAGAAATAAAAATCTTTTCCCCCTTTTTTCCTCTTTCCCTCTCTTTCCCCTTTCTCCCTTTCACCCCCAATATTGTCTCACCACAATTCCCCCCCTATTTCCTTCTCTTTCCTCTTTTTTCCTTTCTCCCTAATCCCCCCTCCCCCCCCTTTCCCCCTTTCCTTCTCTCCCCCTTTCTCTCTAATCAGTACCCCCCAGTCTATATATTTACTCCCTCATTTTTTTTTTCTCTTTTCTTTTCCCCCCCCCCCCCCCCTCTCCCCCGCCCCCCCATTTTCCAGTAATCGACTTTCGCATGGCCGCCGTCCGCTTAAAATAACACTATTGGGGGTTTACCCAAAACCTTTTAAAAACCCTTTACTACTGACTCGTTTTTACGGAACCCGCGCCTCTTTTCGTTTCATTCTTTCCTGTTCTTCACACTGTCCTGTCTTCATTCCCTAGCACCGGGGGGGTGCCTTACAACTTTGGGAACGACTTTAAGGGGCATTGGAGGAAAATTAAAGGGGATTGGGGCATTTTGTAAAATTTTTTAATTAGCTTTTATATAGTGCAATACTCGGAGAGGAGAAAAAAACACCACCCGAGCTAAGTGTGTGGGGTTGGCTTTTAAAAAACCCCCAACATTGCCATCCAGAAGAAAAAAAACCCGGGCCAACACCAAAAATAAATTGTAAATCAAATTTATGTCTGGTTAGTCAGTTTTTGTGAGAATTACTCATAAAAAGCAGATGGGAAAGAACACAAAAAAACAAAAAGCCGAGACGTAACTTTGTTCTTCTATCAAGCCACAGAAAGGGAAAACCGGAAGCCCCGTTTGAAATGCAGGACAAAACCCCGGGGGGCCCGGGAGATTACGCAGGCCGTGGGGCCCCCGGGAAATAACGCTGTGCTTAATGTGGAAAAAAAGGTGAATCTGCATCCTGTTTCCCCCCCCGACATTAAGATGAGATTGAAAGGAAAAGGAAAAATTTCCTGCCAAATTTTATGAATTTTTTGGGGACTTTACAAATTTTTTGCCCAAATTTTTATGGCCAATTTTCGAAGTACAAATTGTATTGGGAAAATTTTAAGAATTTTTAAAATTCTATTTTAAAAAATTTAATAATGTTATAAAAAATAGTAATAATGATAATAAATTTAAAAAATAAAAATAATAAAAGATTTGAAAAAAGAAAAATTAAAAATACTACTACACTACTACTACTACCCTAAAATAAACCCACTACTACTAATTACTTCACAAAAACTTTTTACGATGAAAATAAAAATTTATATGAACCTAATAAAATGAGATGATTTAATAAGATAGAAAGTATTTGTCCACCAATGGGGCCAAACACCTTTTCTTTTTTCATTTTTGGGGGAAAAATTTAAATTTTATAAAAACACCCATGGCTTCAAAAATGGCAATAAAAAAAAAAAAAAAGACTGAAAACTACACCCGGAAAAACATTTTGGCCCCCAAAACCCCCCTTCAGCCAATAATTAGAAAACCAATAACAAAAAAATCATTGATAAATAGAATGTTTTTTTTTTAACCCATTTCCCCTCTTGGATAAGATAAGTATTTTTCTTTAAAGTATTAACATCTCTTGACATTTAGTAGATAATTTTTTTTTTTTTTTTTTTTTAAACCTTTTAAAATGCTTTTTTTTCCCTATTCTTTTTCCACGTGAATTTCATAGATGTGTTTTATGAAGATTATAAGACCCATGCCCAGGGAGTCAAAGACCTTTATCGTTCCGAACTCTTGGTGAGTGTTTTTGTGTAATGACTGGGAAATAACTGTGTAATTATTATGTATTAATGACAGAGTTATGTCCCATGTATTATTAGTTACCTCGTCTTGAAGAATGAGAGCCCTTGTTTATTCCCTTATGTAACTTCCTTCCTGTTTTTTTTTTGATGTTGTCCAAGATGCCGTCACTGGACATGATGAATAATATTGTCTGTCTTTTAAAATTAGTCGATAGAAAGAATAATGTTGTCTGTCTTTACATTAAATCTATAGATGAATAATATTGTCCCGTCTTTACATTCGTCTATAGATGAATGGAATAATATTGTCTGTCTTTACATTAGTCTATAGATGAAAAATATTTTCTGTCTTTACATTCGTCTATAGATGATATTTTGGGCTGTCTTTACATTAAAATCTATATATGAAATAAAATTGTCTGTCTTTACATTAGTCTAAAAGATGAATAATTTTGTCGGTTCTTTACATTCTCTAAAAGATGAAATAAATATTTTCTGGTTTTACATTAGTCTATAATGAATAATATTGTCTGTCTTACATTCGTCTAAATGAATAAAAATTGTCTGCCCCTTTTACATTAGTCGATAGATGAATAAATATTGTCTGTCTTTACATTCGTCGATAGAAAGGATGATAAATTTTCTGTCTTTTCATTCGTCGATAGATGAATGTTATTTCTGTCTTTACATTAGTCGAAAGAAAGAATAATATTGGTCTGTCCCCTTTACATTAGTCGATAGATAATATATTGTCTGTCTTTACATTAGTCGAAAGATGAATAAAGTTGTCTGTCTTTACATTAGTCTATAGAAAGAATAATATTGTCTGTTCTTTACATTAAATCTATAGATGAATAATATTGTCTTTTTTTACATTCGTCTATAGATGAAAAAATATTGTCTGCTTTTCATTTCGTCTATTTGATAAATTTAAAATTGTCCCGTCTTTTCAAATTTGTCAAAAACAATAATGTTGGGCTGTCTTTACATTATCGAAAAAAATGAATAATGTTTCCCGTCTTTTAAAATTAGTCTATAGAAAAAATTTAAAATTGTCTGTCTTTTCTTCGTCTATAGATGGTAATATTGTCTGGGCTTTTTCAAATTTGTCTATAGATGAATAATATTGTCTTTTTTACATTCCCTCTATAATGAATGAATAATATTGTCCCGTCTTTAAAAATTTGTCTATAGATGAATAATATTGTCTGTCCCTTTAAAAAATTTGTCTATAGAAAGAATTAAAATTGTCTGTCTTTACATTTGCCCATAGATGAATAATTTTTGTCGGGCTTTACATTAGCTATAATGAATTTTAAAATTTCTTCTTTACAAACGTCCTTTTAGAGAAAAATATTTTTTGTCCCTTTTAAAAAAAATTCGTCTAAGATGAATAATTATTTTCGTCTTTAAAAAATTAGCCCATAGATGAATAAAAAATTTTCGGGGGGGTTTTCAAAATTAAATTCCCAAAAAAAGATGAATAATATTTTTCCTGGCTTTTTTCATTCGTTATTAGATGAAAATTTTTTTCTTTTCTTTTTTCAAATTTGTTTTATTTTATTTAATAATGTTTTTTGTCTGTCTTTTTTTTAATTTTGTCTAAAAGATAATAATAAAATTTTCTGTCTTTTTCCCTTAGTTATTTAGATGAATTAAAGTTGGGTCCTGTCTTTCATTCGTCTATAAAATTTAAAAAAATTGGGCTTCCTTTTACCCTTTTAAAAAAATCCCCCATAAAATTAAAAAATAAATTGGTTTTGTCTTTAAAATTCGTCTTTTGATGGGAAAAATATTGTCTGGGCTTTTAAAAAAATTTTTCCCCAAAATGGGAAAATGTTGTCCCGGGCTTTTTCAAATTTGTCCCATAGATTTAATAATTTTTTTGTTGTTTTTTTAAAAAATTTTTCTATAGATGGGAAAAATTGGGTTTTTCCCAAAACCCTTTTCTTTTTGGGGGCTTTCTCCATTTTTATTCCATAAAATTTTGATATTGGGATTTTTTTTTTCCACTAAGGGTTTCTTTATTTGTTTTTTTATTTTTTCCCCTTAAATTTTAAAAACTTAAAAATTTAAAAATTATGGAAAAAATTTTTGGTTTTTTAAATTTTTATTTGGGTTTTTAAAAATAAATTTTTAAATTCCAATTTATCTCATGGGGGAAAAAAATTTTAAAAAAAAGGGAAAAAATTTGACTTTTTCGAGTTTTTGGAAAATTAGCTTTCCCTTTTTGTTGATTTTTATTTTTTCGGATGGCCCTTTATTTAAAAAGGAAATTTTAAAGGAATTAAAAAAGGGAAAAAAAAAGCGATTGAACCTTAAATTAAAAAGCGATTGAAGGGTATTAATGGCCCATTGGGGAAAAAAGTATTTCATGCGTTTTTAACGGGTTTTTAAAAGCATTGAAAGGATTAAAGCGATTAACAGTTATTTATGCGATTTTAACGGTAATTAATTGGGGATTTTAAGGGTTTTTAAAAGGGATTTTAAGGGAAAATTTAAAGCGATTGAAAAAGTATTCAAGGCCCATTGAACGGGGATTTAAAACTATGGCGCTTTTGGGTTTTCCCCGGGGACAACAAACCCCGTTGTGAATTTTTTACCTTTTTTTTTACAAATTTTTTTTTTTCATTTATCATTCAATTTTTGGGCCGGGAAATTTCGCCCCCCTTTTTAAATTTAAAAAAGGATGTAATTTTAATTTTTTTTCCCGATTTTATATTTTTAGTATATTTTAAAACAAAAAAAGGT
>NW_027627726.1:0-4927 GCF_034508935.2 Berghia stephanieae
AAAAGACCCTTTTCACATTTTCTTCCCCACCTTCAGATTTTTAAAATGAGTCCTTTTTAAAGCATTTGAGTAAATCCATTGATGCTTTTGCTATGCAAATTTTTCATAAAAAAATCCTTTAAAATATTTCAAGAAAATAAACAAAAAATTTAGTTCACAACCGATATCTTCTGTTTTCACCCGTCGGGAGCTTTGTTTTTTGCGGGCCTCCCACCTCCGTGACGTTATGCCCGGAGTTTTTATCCCCCATGACTCTTTTTTTTTCCGACGGCCCTTTTCCCTCCCCTTCTCCTGCCCATGAAACAAACTGGAGTTTGGGAACTAAAGTTTTTAACCGGTCCGGGGTTTCTCACCGGGAGCTTTGTTTTGGGCAGTGGTTGGCCCGGTTTTTTTTTTCTCTAAAAGGACCCATGGCTGTCAAAAAATTTTTTAAAAAATTAAAAAAAAAGGCCCTATTTTATAAAAATAAATAAAAAAGGGAAATAAATCCGGTTTCTCACTGGGATTTTACATTGGGAAAGAAATTTCCCGGATTTTTAAAAAAAAAAAAAGGGGTTTTTTTATATTTTCAAAAATTTAAAATGTCGTGGTCTGTGGATCAAAATTTTTCAAAATTTGAAGCCCAATTTTCACGATTGACGGACCCAAAAAGTAAAAAAAAAATTTTGATCCCCCGGGATCGTGAAAAATCGGGGTTTTTTTTCCAGGGTTTTTTGATCCACAAAATCTTCGATTATAGTTTTGGGATTTTTTTAAAGTTTTGGGTTAAAGGGACGAAAATTTAAAAATTCCTAAATTTTTTTCTGGGAAATTTTTTTTTATTTTTAAAAAAATTTTTTTGGCCCCTGAGTTCCCCATGACAAAAAAACCGTTTTTGGAAGACAGACCCACAAATTTTTTTTTTAATTTTTGGAAACTAAATGTTTAAACCCCGTTTGGGTTTGGTCATGGGGTTTTATGACACGCCCTTTTGCTCGTTTTTTTTAAAAGCTTCCTTGGTAAAACAGCGTTTTTTTTTGTCAAAATTTATATAGTATCAGCGACAAGGTCCCGTTTTTTTTTAAAGTGTTAAATTTTTGACGAGGGAACCAATGCGCTTTGAGAAACTTTTTAAAGAAAAATTTTTTGGGTTATGAAAAAAAACCCCATTTTTTTTTTTGGGTTTTTTTTAGGTGCTCCCATATTCTTTTTTCTTCTTTTTCCCTTTTTTCTTCTTTTCTTTTTTTTTCTTCTTCTTCTTCTCTTCTTCTTCTTTCTTCTTCTTTTTCTTCTTTTTCCCTTTTTTCCTTCTTCTTTTTTTTAAATAAGGCCCAAATAATTGTTTTGGGCACAGCTTCCCCAAAATTCCCCAAACGGGGGGTTTTTTTCTTTTTGGGAATTGTCCCAAAATGCATCTTGTTTCAATGGTGTTTCCCCCCTTCAGTTTTTTGTTATGTCTTGAGAACAATTTTTCATTAACCTCCCCTCTCCCCTCTTCTCTCTCTCTCTCTCTTCCCCATTTTCTCTCTCTCTTTTCTCTCTATCTATCTATCAATCTCTATCTTTTCTTTTAAAATATTTTCCCCTGCTCCACTTTCCCCTATAGGCATTTTTCCATGTTTTTTGCTTGTAATTGCTGCTAGGGGTTTTTCTATTGGTATGATTTTCCCCTTTGGTTTGGGGTTTGTTTTTTCCGGGTTTTTCGATATCTTGTGCCCTTCAAAAATGGCTTTTTTTACTTCCATTCCCCCCAAAACTTTGGTTTTTTAAATTAGTTTTTTGGTCTTTTTTAAAAAGTGTTATTCCGTCATCAAAAATTTGAAATTTTTGCCAAACCCGGGTTGTCAGGGGCCCTGGTCCTTTTATGTTTTTTTTTGTTTGTTGGCTGGGGAAAAATTTTGGTAAAAGTTTTGAGATGTTTTTAGTGAAAAAAAAAAGATTATATAAATGTTTGTTTCCTTTTGGGGTTTTTTTTTTTTTGGTTGTTTTTTTGTTTTTTTTTTTTTTTTTTATTTTTATTTTTTTTTTTTTAATTTTTTATTTGGGGGGGGGGGGGTTTTTGGGGGGGGTTTTGGGGGGTTTTGGGGGGTTTTTTTTTTTTTTTTTTTTTAAAGGTTTTTTTTTTTTTTCTTTTTTTTTTTTTTTTTTTTTTTTTTTTTGTTCTTACCCTGTTTTTTTGGGGTTTGTGACCTTCAATTTTTTTGATGGTTTGCTTAAGCTGACGTTTTTTTTTAAAGCCCTAATATCCCCCAAAAGGGCGGATTTTTGGGGGACAGCGGTCTTAAATAAAAATAAATTTATTTTTCATATGATAAAAGAAATTTTATTTTTGGGGTTTTTAAAGTTAAAAAAAAATTTGGTTTTAAGTGGGTTGGTTTGTTGGGGGGGGAAAGGGGAATGATGTTTTTAAACCCTTGGTTTATTGTTTTGAGCGGGAAAAAAAAATAAAGGTAGAAAAAGCGGTTGAAAAAAAACGGGGGGGAAAGGGAAAGGGGAAAAGAAAAGAGGAGGGGAGGGGGGGGGAGGGGGTGAGAAGGCCCTAAGGATGAATTTTTTTAAATATTATAAAATTTTTTAATATATTTATTTTAAAAATATAAAATTATATATTATATATTATTTTAAAAGGGAAACTTTAATATATTTTAACATTATATTTTTATATATAATATATATTTTTAAATAAATTTTTATTTTTATAAAAAATATTTTATATATATAGAAAAAAAGCCCCCCTTTTTCGGGGGGGAAAGGGGAACTAAAATTTTTCTTTTTCCGAAAATTGCCAGAACCCATTTTTTGTTTAAAAGTTGATTACGATTAGATGCACATTTTAATCGATTTTTTTTTTTTTGTGGGTCGCTGCCTTTAACCTTTATTGGGCCCTAAATTTATTTATCAGTCATTTAAGATATTTTTTGTCAAAAAGTGAAGGGGTCTTTACCACGCTTTATTTTGGGATTTGTTTTGCATTTACCTTCAATATTTCAAAATTAAAATGGGCGGCTGAAAAATCAAAACCCAAATTTGGCCCAAATTAGGAAATTTTTTAAAATTTCACAAATCTAATTTAAAGGTTTTTTTTTCTAGAGTTTTTTTTAAAAAGCTTTTATATGTGACAAATTTTAATAAAAAAAATTCCTGACAAAAGATCAACCGGTTTTAAAAATACAAATTTGAATGAATACTGGGGGTTTTTAGGGCTTTCGGAATGTTTTCCCCCCCCTTTAAATTAATTATGTTTAAAAGGGCAAATGAAAAAAACTTGGGAAGCCGACGCGGAAAAAATTAATTTAAAGGGCCCCGAATCTGTCTACTTTTGGTTTTTTTTCGGGTTTGAAGCTAGACAGAAACCCAAATTTACAGTTTGGCCCAAACGGGGTTTAAAATAAATATTTCCCCGGGGAAAATTATCACATTGATGCCATTAAAAAAAAAGACAAATAATATCAGCAGTAATATTAGTTGATGTTGTTTAATCGGGGGTGAAACTTTTTAAAATTTCTGTAAATCCGAATAAACCGGCCTGGTTTATGAAAGTGAATTATTTTCACTATGAATGCCACCCAAATTTTCTGAAAAATGGGCCAAAAATTTTACAGTTCCTTTTGCAAACACCCCCCCTACCCCCCCCCCCCCCCCCCCCCCCTTTTTCTCAGGAAATTTTTCTACCCTTTATGGACACCCCCCCCCCCCCCCCCCCCCCCCCCCCCCCCCCCCCCCCCCCCCCTTTCTCGGAATTTTCTCTAAAAAGATGGTTACCCCCCCCCCCCCTTTTTTTTTTTTTTCCCCGCGACCACATTCCCCCCAAAAACCCCACACCCAAAACCTTGTATACACCACAACACACACAACCCCGCGCATCACCCACATAAACATACACGCAATGAGAACACACTACTCATAACAAAACTGATCCCCCGCCCTTTAAACAATACAACGAATCTACTGGACGATAGAGTTGAGAGTGGGGCCAGGGGGAGTGTTTTTTTTTCTTCGTAAATTTTTTTTTGATATCTGTTTGACCCTTTAAAGAACTTTTTAAACTTTACTTTAAATTATAAAAAGGGAAAACAAGTTTTTTTGGTTTAAACTTCTGTAAAAAATACATTTCTTTTTTTTCAAATCTTTTTATTTGAGTTGTGCGCCGTAAAACAATTTTTTTTTTTGATCAAATAAGCACAATGTTTCCCCAAGGCTATATTTTTTTTAAGGAAGGTTTATTTCTTTGTATTTACCGTGTGAGCTATCCCCGAACACAAAAATATTCGTTTCAAACCCAAAGTCATTTCTAGATCCCTCTCTCACCCACTTCTTGAGATCGCCGATTCGTTCACGCACCATCGCGAAGTAATTTTGACCAGCAGTTAAGCTTAATGCCAATATTCTCATCACAACACATATAACATAGAAACGATTAGACATTGAGTATGCTCCGGTGTATGGGGTGAATTTTTAATTCAGAAAAGTGAGTGGAGCAGGCACTTATGTTGGTAACAACAAGATATGAAGTGAGTAGAAAAGTGCCAGAAGACAATAGAGAATAAAAAATTTTTTCGCGGCGGTGGTGGGGTTTGAACCTGCGACCTTATTGGTACGACAACCTCCGCCTGGCAGGTGAGAGCGTGGCTCTACCGTGTGAGCTATCCACGAACACAAAAATATTCGTTTCAAACCCAAAGTCATTTCTAATCCCTCTCTCACCCACTTCTTGAGATCGCCGATTCGTTCACCACCATCGCGAAGTAATTTTGACCACAGTTAAGCTTAATAGCCAATATTCTCATCACAACATATAACATAGAAACGATTGAGACATTGAGTATGCTCCGGTGTATGGGGTAATTTTTAATTCAGAAAGTGAGTGGAGCAGGCACTTATGTTGGTAACAACAAGATAGAAGTGAGTAGAAAAGTGCCAGAAGACAATAGAGAATAAAAAAATTTTT
>NW_027627727.1:0-4927 GCF_034508935.2 Berghia stephanieae
CCTCCGCTTACTGAAATGCTTTAGTTCGGCGGGTACCCTCGTCCGTATGAGGTCGGCAGATCGCCCCATCCGTCGGGTTCGCCGCGCGTCGTTATACTTACTCTCCCCGCATACCCCCACGAAGCCCTCGCTCGCGTGTACATCGAGCAGTGCCCGAGGATTGAGGAAGAAGCAGCCGATCGCGTGCGTGCTTCCCCGTCTTCGGTGCGCGTCTTATTCGTCGTCCCCCGCCCATACCCAGAGGCCGGTGTGGGACGACGTCTCCCCGTGGTCAGACGGAGCCCTCGATCTACGGCCGCCAGTCGGGCCGAGACCCGACCGGTAACGGCACGTCGCGCCGCTCAGTCCCCCCCGAGAAGACCGGTTGCGGCGACGTCGTAGGGCCGACCCTCATACGACGTGGCCGGGTGACTTACGCCCACGCCGCAATTTGCGTTCAAGACGTCGATGTTCAATGAGGCAGCTGCAGTTCACACGACTCAATACGGCTGGCCGCACTCTTCATCGACGCGCGAGCCGAGTGATCCACCGCCAAAGGTTGTATTTATTTCTCTCGCTTAAGGCCAAACGACGACAAAGGGTGGGGGGGGCAAGCGTTGCGCGCGCGGTTACTCGCGGCGCAACGCCGCCGCCCCGTTTATCAGCCTGGACCGCTCCCCGGCCAGGGAGCAGCCCGCCTCACCGACAGTGTTTTAACCCTTCACCCGTCGGGCGGGCGGCTGGGGGCAAAACGAAATCGACGTGATCCTACCGAAGGTTCACCTACGGTAACCTTGTTACGACTTTTACCCTCTCGGGCAGCGCAGTTCGGGCGACATCGCGACGACTGCGATTTCAGGAGCCGAAGCTCCGTCTCGCCGGCCACTCCGGGCCCTGGCTGCGCCGTCCACCGAAGGTAGCGACGGCGGTGTGTACAAAGGGCAGGACGTAGTCGGCACGGGATGCTGACCCGTGACTACGTGGCATTCCGAGTTCACGGCCCAACTCGCAGGAAGACCGACCCCGGACATGAAGACTCCTACGCTCACGGTCTACACCGCGCCGGCTGGCGCCACCACTGTAGCACACGTGCAGCCCAGGACGTCTAAGGGCATCACAGACCTGTTATGGCTCCATCTCGTACGCACTGCTCGAGGTCAATCCCTGCAGGACGCGGCCTGCGCGACGGCGGTCCGGGCACCGCCTCTCCCTGAGTGGGAAGACCGACGCCCGACCCGAGAGCCGAACGCCGACCCAACCCGTGAGACGGACCCCTCTTGACCGCCGTTTGTTATCCGCCAGGGCAGAGTCTCGCCCGTTATCGGAATGAACCAGACGGATCGCTCCACGGCTAGCAACGGCCATGCACCACCACCCACCGAATCATGAAAGAGCCTCAGTCTGTCAATCCACGCGGTGTCCGGACCTGGTAAGCTTCCCCGTGTTGAGTCAAATTGAGCCGCAGGCTCCACTCCTGGTGGTGCCCTTCCGTCAATTCCTTTAAGTTTCAGCCTTGCGACCGTACTCCCCCCGGAGCCCAGGCACTCTGATTTCTCCGGGGCCTCGCGAGGCTTCCCCACAGGGACGTCCCCGCGTAACCGGTCGGCATGGTTTACTGTCGGAACTACCGCGGTACCTGATCGCGTTCGTTCCTCCGACTTTCGTTCATGATCAACGAAGGCGCTCTTGGCCGGTGCCTTCGCTCTTGTTCGTCCCACCGCGATCGTCGGATTCCACCCCTCCCGCGGTAGTACGCCGCCCCCCGGCCGTCTCTATAGACCTCGCCCACCGCCCCCACGGAGACCGGTCCCGTGGTTACATTGCGGGCGGTGGCGTCATCACATCGTTCCGAGCAAAGCTGTGCGAGCACGACCTGCTTTGAGCACTCCAATTGATTCAGGAGAACACCGCCCGTACCTTAGTGTCGGCCCAGATACGCCACGTACCAAGCCGACACGGCTTAAGACGGAAAGAGACTAAACCGGCAGCGACGGCAAGCGATGCCCGGCGAGATCCGTCGCGAGGGTCCGGTTGCGGCACCGGAAGGCACCGCTTGCTCCATCCCCAAAACCACGACGGTGCATAATCGCCGGGCAACGTCACCCGCGGTTTGTCGCTGCCGTCACCTCAGAGATCCAACTACGAGCGTTTTAAACGCAGCAACTACAACATACGCCATCGGAGCTGGAATTACCGCGGCTGCTGGCACCAGGCTTGCCCTCCGATAGGTCATCAACGGCACGTGTTTGGTCTACGCTCAATCCGACCGCTAGGCTCGCATGCGAGCCCAGCCCCGACATTTATCTTCACTACCTCACCGTGCTGGGAGTGGGTAAGTTGCGCGCCTGCTGCCACCCTTAAGCGTGGTAGCCGTCTCGCAGGCTCCCTCTCCGGATCGAACCCTGATCCTCCGTCACCCGTAGCCAACACGGGGGCTCTTGCCCGGCCGTCTAAATTTGATGGACGGCGAGCAAACGGGCACGCCGCTAACAGCGGTCGTCACATACCCAGAGTTCGCCTCAGCCTGGCGGGCGGCGTTAACCACCCGCCGCCGGTCAAGATCCTAATAAATGCGCCCTCTCCCCGCGGAGGTAACCCCGTTAGGAGGAGGACTCGTGTGCACGTATTAGCTCTGGGATTCCTACAGGTGTCCGGACAAACATCGCCCACCCCGTGTATTATCGCCGATATACTGAGCAGTTCGCGGCTTCCCCTTCTGTGTAGGGTGAGCATAGGCGTGCATGGCTTAACCCTCAAGACAAGCATAAGACTACAGGCAGGATCAACCTGGTAGCGTATCCATTTCCAACCCGGCGGGACGGACCCGCTGGGACAGGAGGCTACGGGCGCCGACGACCGAAGCCCAGACGCCGAGAACTCCCAGCGCTCGACTCCTTCGCCGACGGCCCTTCTCGACTCTACCGCACAAACGTTCACACCCTTCGGCCTTCTCGCTGCTGGTCGGACTGCTCCGACCGCCCGGACACGCTCGCGCTCACACGACTCTAGGTCCTCTACCGAGGAGCTAACCTGGGACCGACTCCGGACTCTCCGACCACCGCTCGTCCAGCGCTGGTGACCGTGGGTGTACCAGAGGCCACCGCGCGCCTTTCGGCTCGCCTTGCTTCAATTTCAATTTTTCCGACCGACGACCGCCTTCCCTACTATACGTCCCAAACCCCTGGTAAGGTAGCCCTTTTCCTCTTGCGGACTACTAAAAAAAAAAATTTTTTGGTGCAAATTCAGATTCGACCCCAGGCACGTATGGCAAACCCGAGCCCGACCTCCGAACAGCCCGAATTTCCCATCGCACTACTCTAGCGAAGTAGCGGGAACGCGTTTAAACGCCGCGTAAACGGTCTTCCGAGCGAGTACAGGGCCCTAACGGGAAGGGCCCCGAAGTTCAAAACCGTCGGCAATGGGGAGGTCCCAGTGCGATCATAGGTGGGGTTTATTTCATTCAAATTCGCTCCGTAGAGGAAATGCGCTCGACCAAAGTTTTTTCCCTCGGCCCTCGAGGGCTTACCGCGGAGCGTCCCGGCGCTAGAGTCCTTCTCGGCCGTAGCGAGAGCTTCTTACCCCAGGGACGCCCGTGCGGTAAAGCCTCGAATCGACGAGGCGATAAAATCGTATGAATAAAGCTCCCAAACCGGATTTGAACCCCGGCAGGGTTGGCCGGCCCGTGGGCCAACTCGATCGAGCCCGAGTCGTCGATCGCCCGACTCTAGCGAAGTACGGGAACGCGTTTAACACTCCGCCAAGCGAGTACAGGGCCCTAACGGAAGGGCCCCGAAGTTCAAAACCGGTCGGCAATGGGGAGGTCCCAGGTGCGATCATAGGTGGTGGGTTTATTTCATTCAAATTCGCTCCGTAGAGAAATGCGCTCGACCAAAGTTTTTTCCCTCGGCCCTCGGAGGCTTACCGCGGGAGCGTCCCGGCGCTAGAGTCCTTCTCGGCCGTAGCGAGAGCTTCTTACCCCAGGACGCCCGTGCGGTAAAGCCTCGAATCGACGAGGCGATAAAATCGTATGAATAAAGCTCCCAAACCGGATTTGAACCCCGCACGGTTGGCCGGCCCGTGGCCAACTCGATCGAGCCCGAGTCGTCGATCGCCCGACTCTAGCGAAGTAGCGGAACGCGTTTAACACTCCGCCAAGCGAGTACAGGCCCTAACGGAAGGGCCCCGAAGTTCAAAACCGTCGGCAATGGGAGGTCCCAGGTGCGATCATAGGTGTGGGTTTATTTCATTCAAATTCGCTCCGTAGAGGAAATGCGCTCGACCAAAGTTTTTTCCCTCGGCCCTCGAGGGCTTACCGCGGGAGCGTCCCGGCGCTAGAGTCCTTCTCGGCCGTAGCGAAGCTTCTTACCCCAGGACGCCCGTGCGGTAAAGCCTCGAATCGACGAGGCGATAAAATCGTATGAATAAAGCTCCCAAACCGGGATTTGAACCCCGCAGGTTGGCCGGCCCGTGGGCCAACTCGATCGAGCCCGAGTCGTCGATCGCCCGACTCTAGCGAAGTAGCGGAACGCGTTTAACACTCTCGCCAAGCGAGTACAGGGCCCTAACGGAAGGGCCCCGAAGTTCAAAACCGGTCGGCAATGGGAGGTCCCAGTGCGATCATAGTGGTGGGTTTATTTCATTCAAATTCGCTCCGTAGAGGAAATGCGCTCGACCAAAGTTTTTTTCCCTCGGCCCTCGAGGCTTACCGCGGGAGCGTCCCGGCGCTAGAGTCCTTCTCGGCCGTAGCGAGAGCTTCTTACCCCAGGACGCCCGTGCGGTAAAGCCTCGAATCGACGAGGCGATAAAATCGTATGAATAAAGCTCCCAAACCGGGATTTGAACCCCGTCAAGAGTTCCGTCCCGTGGCAACTCGATCGAGCCCGAGTCGTCGATCTGCCCGACTCTAGCGAAGTAGCGGGAACGACGTTTAACACTCCGCCAATGCGAG
>NW_027627728.1:0-4925 GCF_034508935.2 Berghia stephanieae
TCAATAATATGATTTCTTATTAGTTTCTCCATTAGTTTGTAACTATAAATGTTACAGGTCGGGTAGTTCCCCTCGCCAGAGTTTTGTTCCCTTTTATATATATGGCTCTTTTTTTGGCTTCTTTCCAGTCTTTCGGGTACTTTCTTCATTTCCAATGATTTGTTGAAAATTATGTTTAGGGTTTCATCAACTCGTGTCTCAGTTCTTTGAGGAATCCATGGGTGAAGTTTTTTTTTCCTTCCTGGTGCTTTTTTTTCAGTTTTCAAGGGTTTTTTAATGCACAAAGGATTTTTGATTCGGTTATCTAAAAGCTGATACCATGGTCTGTTGTCGCCCTTGTTTCCAGGTTTGGGGGGCGTTTTGTGGGTTTTTTTTTTTTTCCTTTCATGGGCCCACTGTTTCAACAATGGGTCTGTTGGGTCCATGCAAGATTTCCTATCCCTTGTTAAATTTTTAAACTTTGGGAGTTGATTTATTCCCTTTCCCTTTTTCGGTTTGGGAAATTGGTTCTTTGCTAGATTCTGTTCTTAGTCTCGTCTTGCTCTATGTAAAAATTTTTTGTCACTTTATTTCTAGTTTGTTATATTGCTTCCTGACTTGAAATTGGTTTAAATTTGACAGACTTTTTTGAAAGCTTACTTTTCTCTTTTTGACACTTAAAATTTTCTTTATGTGGGGTACCCTTATCTCCCCTTCTGGTTGAGTTTGTTTTAGGGACATATTTGTTTTCTAATTTTATGAGTGTTTTTTTGAAATTTTTCCCAATATCACATCTATGTCCATTGGTTTTTGCTTTTCCCTCCCAACATTGATTTTTTAGTTCCTCTTGTTTTTTTGGACATAGTTGGCCTTTTTATAATTTTTTCTTTTTTGGGTTTGGTCTTTTAATAGTCATGTTACATGTATATTTAAATGTTAGGACACAGTGGGTTTCCCCTTTCCTAATGGGCTGTTGTTTCTCTATCTCTTCTACAGCCCCCGCTATCGGATGTAATAATCAAATCGAGGGGTACTCGGATTGTTTGTGCCTCTCCATCTTTTTGGTTAATCTACGTGTTGGAAAAAGGGGAAAAAAGTCTTGTAAAGTACTTTTCGAAGTTTTGCTCTTCTTTGTGATCCCTCTCCACCAGGGGAGATGGTCCCACACTATATGGGGTAGTTGAAATCTCCCATCAAAAGAAAATGGGTGGATTTTTATGCTAACTGCCTCCAATATGAGGTTATGTAATTTATTATTTTCAGTTGAGTCGTCTTTTTGGGGGGCGGTATACAAGGGCCAATAAATTTTCATCAACCTTAGTTTTAAAATTTACAAAAAGGTTTTCTTTTTAAAAACGTAGATATTGGATTTTTGAGCCCCAAGGTCTTTGTGTATATTTAATAAAGTCCTCTTTCCCCCATTTGATTGATATTGGAGTGAAGCCCTATCATAATCATTGATCCAATCCATAGTGGGAAATTTAGCAGGGAGATTTTTGATTAAAATTTTTTGGCTTGACTTCTTATTACCAATAATTTTTGGTTTGGGTCTTTTATTCTCACTTGAAATTAAATTTAAATTTTTTTTCCAAAAAGGGTTTCGTTTGTTTTAAAAGCCCAAATTTAAAAATTATCAACACTATTTAAATTTTTGATGCCCTTTTTTCCCTTTATAAGGGTTTTTTTTTTATTATTTTCATGGCCCAAGGTGGTCCCCCTTTTCTTTGAAATTTTCCCCGCCTGGATGGGTTTTTTTGGGGTTTTTTTTTCCTTTTTTCGTACAGTCTTTTCTCCTTTTGTCTTTCGTTATGGTAATCGTTTATAGTCAACATCTGAATATCTTTGTCTTTAACTTGGGATCAGTGAAATTACAACAGGGGCCGCTTCAAGTTGGGTTTTATCTTTATTGAATTTCCAAGTCTCCTTGTTCTTAAAGCTTCCTGGGTAACTCTGCATTACACTGGGGGGGGATCCTGACCCCAAGGGGCAGGGACCCATACTTATCTTCTATCCCCTTATATTGTTTTCCAACATGCTTTCTGTCTTTGTCTTGAAATGAGGTTACTTGATTTGTCCTGGCCCGGGTTTTTGGGAGTCTTCCCTGGAGGGAAACAGTCAAATGCATAGTTATTGTTTTGGGAGATGATATTTTTTTCCTTGTAAATCATCTCTCTGTTATGTATTATTATATTTTTTTTTTTTTAGTGTATAATGTAAGCATTTGAGTGTATTCCTCTCTGTTGGATTTTGTGCTTGTGTCCGGATGAGACTTATAGGTGATCTCAAACAAAGTACATTGGTGGTATGCTTTGGAATCTACATCTGATCCCTATTTGTTCCCAGTTCCCCTTTGTCCTACCTTTTCCCCTTTGTCTTAAACCTTTTCTTGGGTGCTTAATTGTAATTCTAGAACTTTTTACTATCCATTTTCTTCCTTTTTCTGGCGCTGATATGACCTAATGTGTGCAAGCGCCGTAAAACCCTTAAAAACAACAAACAAACATCTGCATTACATATGGCAGCAATTCTGATGGTTTCCTCAATATCATGTCTTCCTCTTTCGGACCTTCTTCTGAAATAAATTCCTCGATGCCATACACCACCATATTGTTTTCTCTCCTCAAATTCAGACATGACCAAAGACACTTCATCCCTTTCTTCATTAACCCTTTTCCCACTTGATGCACCACTTTTCCCTTTTCAATTCCTCTTTAAACTATATCTCTCACCCTTCCTTCTTCACATTTGTGTTTTAGGGTTCTTCCAAAGCCTTCAGTTGTTTTCAAAACTAGAGGATATCTCTTTAAATCTTTCCTCAATTTCTCTGTCAAACCCGTATGTTTCTTTCTACCTTTTCTCTACATTCTGTGCGAACCACATTGTGTCATCACTTTTTGTCATCCAAGAATATTCCCCAAGGGTTTTTTCCCAAAATTTGAGCAGAAGTGATCTTTGCATCGTTGGCATTCCGTAATTTTTTTGGGTCAAAAACCCAATGTGCATATTTTGCAATGCCCAAATACTATTTTTCTATTTTTCTTGACGTTTGGGTTTGGGGGAAATTTTTTCTTGAGTTGTGGGGGTTGACTTCCCCCTTTGGTCCTCCTTTTTTTTTTTTCAATAATGTTTTTTGTGATAGTGGTCTTTGTTTTTCTTTTTTAGAGAGATTTGTTTGAATCACATTAATGATTAAATATTGTATTTTGGCTCTTTAAACATGGGAAAGAAAAAACTAAAGATGTGGAATGCTCCAAGTAATCTCTTAACCATTAATTTTAAAAAAAAATGATTAAATTGAAAGAAAATCTGCGCCATTTTTTAAGCACCGAAATCTTTTGAAACCAACCCTTTTTTTAAAAATTTTAAATTTTTTTTTTTTTTAAATTAAGGTCAAATTTAATTAAAGGTTTTCCCCCTCTTTGCCGGGGGCCGTCTTCTAATCATCTTCGCTTTACACGGCTTCCCGGGTTTCTTCTTGCTAAGGCTCGGCCTTTTTTTTTTGCCACTTTTAATTAACTTCCAAGCTCGCAGAATTGTCGGTTTTCTTCAGATAATGTTCCCAAAACAGTCACGTGGACTTTCGCAAAATGCCGTTCGCTTTGGGGGTTGTGGCTGATGAGGGGAGTCTTTAAAATTTGGGTGTCCTTTGTCTCTAAAACTAATACTATGAAAGTTTATAAAATCTGGAAAAGTTTTTGTATAAGGGTCTATTCATTTTGGAGTAAACCCTGGCGAACCCAATGGGGGTTTCGGCCTTGATGTCGTTTTTGCAAGTATTCTTTTGTGTTATCACAGAGGACTAATATGGCCCGTGTACACTTTGCATGAAAAAACCCCATTTTTATCAGTTTCATCCCCTAAAAAGGGACACCAAATTTTAAAGGTATATTGCCGAAAAATCCTCGTCCCCCCCTCAAGCGCGAAAGACACCCCAGCTTGATATAAGGTTTGCACCCCCTTACCAAGGGATTAAAACTGGCATCCACCTTGATTCGGGGAAAAGTAACCCTTACTTTGTAGGATGCAACAAGTGAGCCCAAGTTTTCGATTTTGGGTTTAATAAAATCGTGATGAATAACAATTTAAAAAGCGCACGTGCGATGTTCTACTACTATTACACTATAAACTACTATATACTACACTACACTACTACTATATATACTACTACTACTACTACTAACTACTATACTATAATTACTATACTTATACTAGCTATACCATATGTACTATACTATACACTACTACTACTCTACTATCTAATACTTTCTACAAACCACTGCTACTATGGCTAACTGCTTTCTGGGTGGGGGTTCCCCCAACTTCCCTAGTGGGAAAGGGGGAAATTTTTGTTTCTTTCCCCCCTATTGTTTTTTAATTGCTTTCGTCTTTGTCTTGGAATAGATTACTTAGATTGTCTTGACCCGGGCCGGGTCCCTTTAGGGGGGGGAAAACAGTCGATGTATGTTTAGTTTCGGGAGATTTTTTTTTTTTGTAATCTTTGTTATGATGTTTTTTTTTTTTAAAACCAGATTTGTAAATTTGAGTGTTTTTTCTTAGTGGGATTTGTGTGGGGTAGGGTGGGTTTTATTTTTGGTAAGCTCAAATAAGTTTTCATGTTGCGTGATTGGGAATCTACATCTGTTCCCTATTTGTACCTTCCCTTTGTTTTAGTTTGTTTTCCTCGGTCCTTTTAAATTTTAGGGTCATTAGAATATTTTTACATTAAATTTTTTTTTTTTTGGTGATGATATGACCTAAAAGTTTTGCAAGCGCCATAAAACCCTTAAAAAAAACAATAATAAAAAATAATGGTTAAAATTTATGGGGGCCCATCCCCTTATCTGGAGGGCTTTGGCGCATACCCCAGCTATTATAACAACAAATAAAATTATTCTTATTTTATTTTATTCTTCTTGGGGGGGGTTCCCGACCTCCCCTTTTTTTTT
>NW_027627729.1:0-4925 GCF_034508935.2 Berghia stephanieae
AATTTTGGGAACGTACCAGAATTTGAAGTCCAAAATTGTACTAAAATACGATTAATCTTTGGGGTTGGCAGGTCAATCAATAACAGCAACTGTCATTTGATGAGTCAAGTGAAAAGATATTTATTCCAGAATGTCCACAAAGGAATGAAAATAAATTATTCTTCTCTCTTACTTGCATGCAAAAATGGGTAAAAGCTGCATTGTTGTGAATATATTTTACCTAAACGAAAGCATCAATACTGGCCGAATATTTTGGACCTCGCTTACACATGATCTATGCCTTTAAATAAACTACTCACAACATCTGCCAGCCAAATTTAAATATCATCTCATCATTGCCTTTTCACACTGGGTCAGGTATGGGCCACAGCCAAACAGTTTCCATCCTTCTCTACCCCGAGCTAACTTTTTATCTCATTCAGGTCTTACCACTTCTCTGTATATCAGCTTCTTTAATTCTTCTCCATGTTCCTCGTGGGCTTCCCTTGATCTTCTGCCCTGAGGGTTCCAGTCCAATACTTTCTTTGTTTATAGTTGAGTCACTCTTTCTAAGCGTGTGTCCAATCCACCTCCATCGTCTTCTTCCTATTTCCTCTCCCACTGGTTTCTGCTGTGTTCTTTTCCATACTTCTTCATTTTTTTTCTACCCATCCATTTTATTCTGAGTAGCTTACGCAGGGCACCTGTTTACGAAAATCTGTACCCTCCTTAAACATGCCTGTGATGCGTTCCAAGTTTCACATCCATACAGTAGGACAGATTTCATGTTTGAGTTGAAAAGTCTTAGCTTTAGTCAAAGGGGAGATATCTTTAGTTCTCCAAACTCTTTTCAAAGATGTGAATGCAGCCCGTGCCTTTCCTATTCGTGCTTTCACCTCTGCTTCCGTGCCTCCATCCTTTGTCAATTAAATACTTCCGAGATAGCAAAAAGGGTGTCTATATCTTCGAGTTCCTGTTCTTTTACTTTGATCTGCCCCTTTGCGCGTACCTATCCTCAAGACCTTTGCAGGGTGAATTCTTAGACCAATTGATTCCGAGAGGCTGTTTAAATTGTGGTTTTTGCTTGCATCTGGTCCTGGGTGTGGGAAAAAGAGCCAGTTCATCTGCAAAATCCAGATCATCCCAAATGTGTCCAGGGGGTCCACTGTATCCCATTTCTTCTCCCTTTGGAGGTTTTTCCCTTTATAGCCAATCAATGCAAGGATGAACAGGGAAAGGTGAGAGCAAGCATCCCTCTTGACACCAGTCTTAATTTCAAAGCTGTCAGTAAGCTGATCTTCAGTACAACCCTGCAACTTGACCTTCTAAAATTTCCCTTTAAATGGGTTTTCTTTTTTTCAGGGAGCCCCATAATGTCCAAAATTTTTCCAAAGTTGCTCTGTAAATACTGTCGAAAGCCTTTCTCGAAACCAAAATTTGACAATAACAAAGAGTTCCATTCTAAGACATGACCGCAGAGAGGAAAATCGGGTCAGTGTTGAATAGTTTTTCCGAAAACCTGTCTGTTCGCCCGCAGTTTGCATCGTTGCTTTCTTAATTATCTAAAAATAATAGGGTTGAAAACCTTTCCTGGAAAAAAGAAGAGTGATCCTCGATAATTATTACAATTACTGGGGCCCCTTTCTTTGGAAGCTTGAAAAGATGTCCTTCCTTCCAACCCTTTTGGGGTTACCCCATCATTCCAGATTCTCTCAAATAGGGGGTGCAGGGCCTCACATTTTTTTCCCGCATCACTTTTAGAGCCTCCGGTGGAATCGGTCGGTCCAGCGTTTTCCCCCTTTCTCTTTTTTAATGGCACCCCAATCTCTGCTATCGTGGGGGATCACAGCAATTGGTAGCTCATTCCTTGCAGCAAAATTTCTGGCTGGTTGCCCTTGGGGGGCTGTTCAGAAGGCTTGAAATTTTTTCCTCCACTTCAAAATTGAGCCCCTTCCCAAAAAAAAGTTTTCCGATTTGTCTTTGACGGTATCTGGGGTACCCCCTTTTTTTCCACAAGTTCTTGGTTTTGAAAAAGGACCCATTGTCCCCGTCACTGCTGCTTCTGTTTTCTCTGCAAGTCGTTCATGAATGTTTCCCGGGCTTTTTTCACAGATCTTTTGACTTCCTTAGCTTGGTCGATAACTGCTCTTGTGCATCCAGCTTGAAGTCCTTTTTCGGCTTGCATTCATTTTTCCTTCCGTATTCTCCTCTTTTAAAAAGGGCCAAGGTGGTTGGACTTATCCTTCTTTATGTTCCAAATTTCTTTACCCCCAATACCTCGTGGCAAGTTGTATGTAATTCCTTGATCTTTGCCCAATGTGACTCTACATCTATGTCCTCCTCGAGCTCAGAAAGAGGTTGGAATCTATTACTAAAATTGTAGTTTGAATTCCTCATTTTTTTCCCATCAAGGGGCATTCACCTCGAATTTTCTTCTTATATGTGATCTGGTCCCATTTTTTCTGAGTCGGAGCTTAAGCTTTGCCAATAGCAGGTGGTGGTCTGATCCAAAAACTGCCCCTCTCCGTACGTCACATCTTCTAATGAACGTCTGAATTTTCGAGAGATACAAAATGATCAATCTGATTCTCTGTCACACCATCTGGTGAACCCAAGTTGCTTTGTGGATCCTCTTATGGGGAACACTGATCCTCCAATCACCAAACTGTTGAATGCACAGAAATTTGCAAATCTTTCACCATTATCGTTCATTTCTCCATCCCATGACGTCCCATATACCTTCATAACCTACGTTATCTGTCCCACTTTTGCATTACATCTCCCATCAATATGTTGAGGTCTTTCCTTGGCAACTTGTCAATGACTTGTTGTAGCAGACTATAAAATGTATCTTTGTCCTCATCTGTTGCATCATTTGTTTGGGGCATAGATCTGTACAATGTTTCATGCTGATCTTCTTACTCCGTGTTGTAAAGGACGCCATGATGATCCTTTCTCCGTTGTTTCCCATCCTCTCAGTGACTTCTGGGCAAACTTGCTTAGAATTTATTCCTACCCCTGTGTATAATCCCGTCCCCTCTGCCTGAATATAAAATCTTCTCCCCAGACTTGAGGGGTTTCTGTCCGGATTGTATCCAGTGGGTTTCGCTTACTCCAAGTATATGCAGCCTGTATCTTCTCATCTCAGTCACAACTTTAGAAACTTTTTCCTGCTTCATACTTTGGGGCAAACGTTCCACGACGCAATTCGAAGCTGCTTGTTTGGCGAAGACTTCAAACGGGTCAGCAGAGTCCTTTCGGCTTTGTCTGTTGTCCTTCATAAATTCTGTCATTCCAGAAACTCTTCGGTCACCCAAGCTGAAAAAAGGATTTGGTTTGTCTGTCTGCGTTTCTGTAACGGTTTGAGTTTGACGGAAAGGGGTGGTTAACCCTTTGCCCAACCCCCAACCCGGAGACCAGGTGACTCAAAGATGGGGGAATCCCCACACCATTAGTCGCCTTTTACGACAAGCTGCTTGGCTTGGACCCATTCTTGACCCCCTCAGTTGAGGGGCCCGGACACCACACGGGGTAAATTTAAAATACCAACATACAAAACCGTGTGTAATCATTTATTTTCTCATTGATATTTTTAGGTACCACAATAGACGTAATTTTTGCGTCATGCGTCAAGAAAAGGACTATTTTTAAACTGGGTCATTCAAGCATCAATACCTCAGCCATTAAAAAATGTACAGACTAAATTTTGTATCGTCTTAAAGAGGAAGGTTTCAACTTTATTTCTATACCGCTTTACACAATAAAAAAACAGGCAATAAAAGTCGAATAATACTGTTTTAAAACTTTACAGCGGCTAAAAATCCTGACATATTATTGATATAAATTTGAACTGAGTCTGTCTAAAAGAAAAACATCATCTCTATTTCTACCAATTTGTTTTAATGAGGGTTGTTTAATGACTAAGTGTCGCATTTAAAAAAGCCCCCCAAAACCCTTGTTTTTCAGCTTTGAGTGTTATTGGATTTTTTTTACACCTCATTGTATTTAGTTTGTAACAGCACACAAATTGCCAAGAGATTGAGATCTAAATTATTGACAAAAAGAAAAGAGTTCACGGAAAACCCCATTAATATTATATTAAAGTGCCATCATAATTTATGTTTTAGATAGTTTAAAACAAAATAAATACCCATATATATCATTATTTTATTTGATAACTCGTTTCATTAAGTCTGTAGTTTTAATGATGGAACAGCCTAAATAAAACCCCTAATTTTTTCGTTTTTTATTGACCTGTAATTTTTTTTTGAGACTTTCTGGTCTTGGTTTTTATTAAACAACTTGCTGTTTTTTATCAATTTATCCATGTAATTTTTTTCAAATCTGGTTTGTCTCTCGATGCTTATTTATTGTTAAACAAAGAACAAGTGACGAATTTATATACACACTCTACACTCGCGGTGTCCCTGTTGTTTGTTATGACAAAATGATTGTTTGAAACCCTTTTTATAACAGTAGTAGATTTCTATGGTCGAAAGTGTGATGTCATGTTTTGAAACAATTACACAGGAATACCCACTACTTGTAGTTTATAAATAGACAAAAGACACACAATGATTGGTCCTAAGTGTTAGAAAATTGAAAAAGTGTTTGCTATTGTTTTCTTTCTTTGAGAAAAAACGGTCTTGAACTAGTTTAAGGGTATTGTGATTGGAAAAAATAATAGACTTGAAGGGTCACATCATTTTCTAAATAATTCAATTCTTTTTCCTAATGCTTTCATGATAGACTATGCATTGGAAAATACGAGTTACTAGTGGCTAATGAAGCAGTTATTTGTGTAAAAGTTAAAAAATCATTCTTTACGCCACTGAAACTGAATCAAATGGATTTAAAAGGTTGACATTTTTTCTGATTTTGTTTGTTTGTATTTGTTCTTTAATGGGAAGGATGTAAATTTAAGCGAGAAAAAAGGGGAAAAAAAT